>NW_012109153.1:1864838-1875379 GCF_000951045.1 Mandrillus leucophaeus
CCTGGCAGGTTGAGGATGCAGTAAGCCCTGATTGTGTGACCACACTCCAGCCTTGGTGACAGAGTGAGACCCTGTCTCAAAGAAAAAATAAAAAATGATGGCTATCTTGTCTTTCAGCCCTTGGGTCACCTTACTGGATTCTGTGTATTCTTTTGATTGGGTTTCAACTTTCTCCTGAATCTTGATGACTTTCCTTGCCATCCAGCTTTTGAATTTTATGCCTGTCATTTCAGCCATTTTAGAATGGTTAAGAACCATTGCTGGGGAGCTAGTGGGCTCATTTAGAGGAAAGGGGACACTCTGGCTTTTTAGATTGCCTGAAGTTTCTTGTGCTGATTCTTTCTCATCTGGGAGAATTGGTGTTCCTTTAACTGTGGTTTAAGTTGAGTATATTCAGTTGGCTTCATTTCTGGATGCTTCTAGATGCCCAGGGCTCTGTAAAGGAACTTTATATTTGGGTCAATTCTTGCTCTTGGTTTCACAGGTGTATATATTTAGTGGGACAAATTTTTGGTGTTGTGGGTTGAGTTGGAATCCAGTAGATCACACTTAAGAATAATGGCCAGTAGCTAAGCTGATACCCAGTCACGTGACTCTTTTGTACTACCTTGTATTCACAGGCATGCTCTGTGGTGGCAGGGGAGAGAGACAGCCCCCTCACCAGTCCACTCCTGGGCCTTGGGGGAGCCCCTCTGATGACTGCTGCTACACCCACATTTTTTGTTAGGTGTTCCATGTGGTGGGGCCCCCCTTGGGCAGAGGCTGTGGTAGGGAGATGTGAACACAGTCTCTGAAATGGCCTTGAGGAGGAAGGCACATTCTGTTCCCTCTCTGTCCCAGGAACCCATGCATCTCACCCTTCCCAGTGTTCTGAGGATGGGGGCTCCTTCTCCACTTAAGTGCCAGCCACAGATCTTGGCTTTGTACTCTTGAGCTGCCTGCTACAGCCCTGGGGGCAACGGGATGTTGGCTTGGGTCTGGGTTCTGGTAGTGGTGAGAGATCCAGTGTGTTCCAGGGTCCTCAGGAAAGTACTTAGGTGCAGTGACTCACTAAGGGTGTGCTGCAGGGGCTGCACTGTGCACCCACTCATGCAGGGAAGCTAGGCATAGACCCTATGAGGGAACAGCAGGCAGAAGAGCTTGCAGAGCAGATGCCTCCAGTCCTGTGGTGAAGCTGGCCCCGCTTCTGCTGGCTTAGAGGTCAGCTGGGGCCTGCACCTCCTGGAGGGGAATGGCGAGCCCTGGGGGATGGGCCTCTGTCCTCACTCTCTGCAGGAGAGTCCAGTGTGCAAAAGCTCCCAGGCTCCATCCGTCCAATGGCCTGTCTCTGACTGCTCCCTAGGGAGATCCCTCGCTAGAAGTCCATGTCCATGGGGGATACAGAGTCCTCTGTAGCTAGGATTCCACAGGTCTGCAGCAAGAGTGGGCTGTCCCTCAGTTCCCCCACTCACCCCTTTCTCAGAAGCCAATTGGAGCTGGAATTAGCCCTGGCATTAGGGTATCCTACACAAGATTCCCAGCTTCATCCCTCTTCCGCCTTGGTTCCTGCATCACTCCTCCATCCACTCTCAGCATTTTCTCTCTGAAGATCTGCCCAAATTATGGTGGTTTACTCGATAATTCAGTCTCTCTCAGTAGGAATGGCATTTTTGGGACTGCATCTAGTTGGTCACTTTGTGTTCAATTTGAAGAATGTTTAGGACATGTTTTGCTGGACAGCTCTTCAAAGCACACTGCTGAGCACTTCTACTGGGCCCATTTTGAGACTGAAATTGTAGAGCTTTTGAGAAAACAAATGCGGGCTAAAAGCTTGAATAGACATTCTCATTTCAATATTTGTCATTTAAAGCATCCCTCATTATTATCAATATAAAGTGAAAATGCCATACCCACAGTCGTGCTGCCAATCATTTTCTCTACTGAGCTAAAGACTCACAGAAATGGGATTTTTATAGTAGCCTCCAGAGACACCGAAGTGACAGTGCTATGTGCATCCAAAATAAGAATGTATCTACCACTGGAAAAATGAATTAGTATGACTAAAACTCAAATGAATCTCATTTCTACCCCCTCCTCTCTTTCAGAATACTTATCTCATTTTATTGTAATTGCTTTATAAATTTCCTGCCTTTGACATTGTAAGCTAAGCAAGGGAACAGTCTATATATACATGATTTTACATTGTTTTCACAGTACTTAGTACAATGTCTGGTTCATAGTAAACTGTTAATAAGTATTTATTGAATGTGTGTGTGAATGAATAATAAAATGAATCATACCATGATCTCAGTTGCTAAAATAATGCACAATTAAATAGAGGGCAAAAATTTTACACTAGAAAACTAAAGCCCACAATATAAATAATCAAGTGATCCACTTTTCAAACAATGGTCAATGACTGAGCAAACAATATTTAACCTATTGGGAAATTTTAAAGTTTAGTAATTAGTTAATCATCCTTCAAAAAGCACTTACTGAACACCTATTATGTACTAGTTCCTGGGAAAAGTTCTACGCTACTAATTTCTAACAGAAGCAGTACCCAACTCCCACTTCCATCCCCAGTTGTGTTTTGCAATTTATTTGATTTTTCTTTTTGCTATCATGATATTTGGTGGCCAGGAGCCAAGCATTCTAGATATCTTACAATTTGTAGGATAGTCCTTCACAATGAAGAATTCTTCCAGATTCCACAGGATTTTGAAATATTTTGCAAGATATTTAAGTGCCATATTTCACTCAATCTAAGATACCATTGATTTTAAGATGTACTATAGTTATATATACAACTGAGAAGGAAGAACACCGCAAATTATACTATGACACAATTCCTTCAGTATAGTTCTGCACAACACACGTGTCAGTCTCAACAGCTCTTGCTCTTCTGAAATTTCTTTTAACTACTCTGAGTGATCTACAAATTCTCCTCCTTTTTGTTACTCAGATGGATCTACAAATTTTTCTGCCTTCTGTTGCACTGAATGGCATATGATAGTTAATCTTTGCATATATTTCATGATGAAAATGTAAGACGACATTTATTCATGGTGTCTTCTTTTTTTAATAAAAAAAAATGTGCTTGGCCGGGCACGGTGGCTCGCGCCTATAATCCCAGCACTTTGGGAGGACGAGGTGGGCAGATCACGAGGTCAGGTGATCAAGACCATCCTGGCTAACACGGTGAAACCCCATCTCTACTAAAAGTACAAAAAATATTAGCCAGGCGTGGTGGCGGGTGCCTGTAGTCCCAGCTACTCGGGAGGCTGAGGGAGGAGAATGGCGTGAACTCGGGAGGCAGAGCTTGCAGTGAGCCAAGATTGTGCCACTGTACTCCAGCTTGGGTGACAGCGAGACTCTGTCTCAAAAAAAAAAAAAAAAAAAAAAAAATTTGCTCTAGCCGTTCGAAGTTCCTCTGGGAAAAATATTGAATGATTGTTATTCTTCCAGTGACGAATGCTTTGTAATTTCAAAATGATGTCCACTGTCCTGCTTCCATGCTTGTGAATAACTATTTGTATTGATGTTGATTCATAGTATAATATCTTTAAATGACATTTTATATAGCAATTAAACTCAACACATGCAATACCTGCAAAGCAGGTAACCCAATTGAAGTGATGAGAATACGAACAACTCTGATCAAGTTTCCTCATCTTGGCTGCAACCTGATTGAAAGAGACTGTAAGAAGCCATTGACTGTAAGATGAATTTTGTAATTTCAAAAAGGTTAAAATGTGTCTAGAGACAATAGATGAAAGATTTGTTTTTGTAGTTATTTGAGTCCAGAGTCTAACTCCATTTAACTCAAATATGCTGAGTTTTTCAAGAATGCAAATATACTGTGTAAATCACAATAAGATTACCCTTGGCTTTGTTCAGAACTTACCGAGGTTATTCATCCTTCTGAAAAGGCTATTTGTGATACAGTATTTGAGTCTCTTAGGTCACATACCTGTAACTGTGTTACGAGCTACTATATTCAATGTGATTCTTCATATAGTTGCAAACATCTGACTAATTTAAGGCTTGTCTTCGTCAATGATTTAGTCTCATTTATTATACATAATTTTCTTATTGCTCTTATACTATGCTGAGGGCATTTTGTCAATTTATTCGAGAACAGAATGCTGATTTATAATATCTACAGAAATATATAAAACATATTTCAAAAGACTATAACTACAGTGCATATTGTGGTTGATAATATTTAAATGCTGCTATAGTGATATTGTTTATACAACACTTGAAATTAACACCTTCTTCATACAGATGTAGGTTTGAAATGCATGTATTTTTTGAGGGTAATAAGCTTTCAATCTCTCTAAGATTCTTAAAAATTTTTACACATTCTTAATCACATTAATAGTATTGTTTTTCTAAAAAGGTGGACCTTTTTTCCTAAAAAAAATTATCCCCAGTGGAAGCTGTTCTTAATGATGCATGGTAACTGATAGGATATTAATGGGGTTTTGACCTAGTTCTTTTTTCATTTGAAGCACAAACAAAAAACTCACCGGGGCAGACTATCTCCAAAAGACTGATCAAACCCCGAAAATATGCAAAGGCATTTCAGACAAACATTTCTAACTTTAATACTTAGATGAACGCTATAGCTTTCAATCTGAATATCTTCAGCTTTAACATCACTAATTATCTTAACTTTTTGAATGTTCTGAACTTGGAGAAAGGTCTAATTAATTTTCAGTGGCTCAGTGAGATTCAGGTATATATGAGCATTGTCCAAAATACGTACAGTTGCTTGGCTTCAGGTCTGTGATGCATGGGATCATGTGATGCCAAAAGGCACCAGGGCCCCACATTTCCTGACCCCTGGTAAAGTTCACTGTCCGCCGTTAAACTGGCAACTGACCTGACACCAGAGCTATCAAAGGGAGATTTTTTTTTTTTGAGTTCTACATACACTTGACGATTCTTTTGTCATTGTGGTTGGTTTTCATTGTGTCAATAACTTTTGGCAGTTGGTCTACTCCTTAACCTGAATAATCAGGATTCATCTCTTTGCATTCTGTCTCAAATGTCTCCACTGATGTCTTCCGTAAGCTGGTTCCAAATCTGCATCTCCTGGTGGGGAATCCCAGACTGCCCCAAAAGATTTTGAGATCCATTGGCATTCCAGATTTCTACTCCCTTGGAGACAATTACTTAGCATCTGTGGATAAATCATATATGTAACACAGTACTACAGTAACTCCTCCAAACACCTCTGCAGGATACATGTTTGGTTGCCAGCAAAGAAAATTCTTCTGTTCAAGGTACTGCATGCTGAACATGCACAGGGTGCTGGTGAGTCCTCCTCCTGAAGCCAGGGCAAACTGTGCTTGATCTTCCCTGGGCACTGCATTTGGCCTCAGAGATGCAGCCCTGGCTTCTGGTCCAAGAAGGTGAATGCTAAGAATCCGTGCTACACTCTTGCTGCAAAAGACATCAGGCCTCTTGATATTTTGAGCATGTTTTTATGTAGGATATATTAACTATGGATTTCATTTTAGGAGAGTAAAAGGACTAAATATATTTATAAATAGGAGGGCTTGGTCTGATAAGATTGAGAACCGCTGAACACAGATATGCTATTCCTGCTAATAGTGTCATTGAAGAGTAGACTTAGACAATTGCAGCAAAATGGGAAAAGTTTGGCGATAGTGGTAAGCACACAGTGCTATAAACGCACACAGGAGGGCACTTAGGATGGACTAGGGAAGGGCCAGGCAGGGTTCCCTAGGAGAGGTGATTTTTGAGCTGGCCTACAGAAATATTTGGAGTTATCCAGGTAAATGAAGGTTATTCTAGTTAGACGAAAAAATGCCTTGGAGGTATGAGATGGCATAGCATTTATAAAGACCTACAAATGGATGAGGCAGTTGAATCAAGGGAAATGGTTGCATTTGGATAAGATGCCAGGTTGTTCATAGGCAATTATTGCTCCTCCCTCCTGAGACTCCATTAAAATGAAATAAATCATTTCCCCTTCTGTCCTACTCCCATGTACAGTCGGTGTAAATCCACAGAGAAAAAGGGAATGAGAGAGGGGATGTTAGTAGATGAAAGGTTGTTACAGTTTGTGAATTTAGGAAGTTCATAGAAGCAGAAATGTTATTTAAAATATTTAAAAATAAGTACGATGTGGGGCCCAAGCAATCAGAAAGAACTGCCTGTTGTCGTGCAGAAGAGTTTCCTGGGGACCCTCTGCTGAGCCAGTGGTGGGCTGCACAGTCTCTGTCACCCTTGGCTTCTCTAGATGTACTCTCCACTAAACTTTTAGAGCTGAGAGGACTCCCTTGCTTTTTGACTACTTGATGGTTCAGCTAAAGGAGGCATCAGGAGTATCAGGATCATTATTCTACTGGTTCTTTCCCTGCTGAGCCATGGTTTTGTGTGCCTGCTATCCTCTACCTAGGACCACAGTTTCTGTAGGGTAATCTATTCTATAGCTATAGCTCTGCTTGCTTGCACCAACAGTTTCCTTTCTTGCCTCTTCAGGCTTAGAGGAGGTAATAGCTTTCTAATCTTGATGATTCTGGTGTCTTGTCCCATCCCTTGTTGGTTGGTTTCCCTTAACCCTCTTCATGCCGCTGTAAATGGTCTCTTCATTAAATCTTTCAATGATCCCATTTTCTGTGCACCATCTGCTTCCTGTAAAGAGTTCGTGTGGGTGCATGTGGAAAGGGGGTTTCCCAGGGAGAGAATGAGGTGGCAGGGGGTGTGCAAGGGATTCTGGAGAGGTAGCTAATAAACAAGAAGGACAATAGGATTTCTGTTTCATGAACTGTCATGGCTAACCTGGTGAATGTCAGTTAGATATCAGTTCTGGATAGGATACAAACTATGTACTTATCGGAATAGAAGCTTACACAGAATATGAAGGGCTTTGTTTTTGTCCCCTCAAATGCACAAAGGGTCAGGATGGCATATATTTCAGAATATAGGAAGTAAAGTCCAGAACTAAAAATGGTACCAACAAAGGAATGCCTTACATGTCTGAATATGGAACTGGAATCTCAGCTCTTATTTCTATCCAATAACTAGTTGAACCAATAACTAGATGTGTAGCTTTCAGACAAAAGATTGTAGGTTCTTTCTGTATAGGAATTAAATAGTGAATACTTGAGATTAAGGGAAAATTTAGGAATATTGACTGAAAAGCTGCACTCAAGGATGTTTGTTCTCTATTCCTATAATCCCATCAAGCCTTTGTTGCACATATTCCAGTCAGGAGACTGGAGAACTCTTCTGGAAAATAGAATGGCTTCAGGGAAAAGATCTTCATATATTGATGTTTAGAAATCACCAGTGAAAATGTGGCTCTCCCCACCTGTCAATCCAAAGTGAAACATGTGAGTTGACATACTTCATCTATATTAGAAAGCTGCCTGTTAGCTTTTTAAGTTTTCATTTTTAATAGGTACTCAAACCAAAGATCTCTTGGCATAAAAGTAAGCCTCATAAATTAAAAACAAACAAGTAAAATAAACATACAGAGAAAGTGCCCAGACCAAAAAAATGTGTAAATCAGAATTAATCTCTCCCAAATAAGAATTTCACAGCTCCAACTAAAACTTTAAGTTTTGTGAGAACATGTTGTAACTGTTAAAAAGTCCCAGAAAGCAACTTTAAAAATTAACATACAGGTAAGTTAAAAAATCAGGTGGCCAGAATAAAAAAGGGAAGATTTGGAACATAAAGTCAAGAAAATTTCTCAAAATATAATAAAAACAGAGGTGAAGGCCAGGCATGGCAGCTCACACCTATAATCCCAGCACTTTGGGAAGCTAAGGTGGGTGGATCACCTGAGGTCAGGAGTTTGAAACTAGCCTCTCCAACATGGCGAAACCCCATCTCTGCTAACAAAAAAAAAAAAAAAAAAAATTAGTCGGGTGTGGTGTGGTGGTGCATGCCTGCAGTCCCAGCTACTCGGGAGGCTGAGGCATGAGATCATGGAGGTGGAGGTGGAGGTTGCCGTGAGCCAAGATCACGCCACTGCACTCCAGCCTGGGAGACAGAAAAACAGAGGTAGAAGGCCGGGTGCTGTGGCTCACGTCTGTAATCCCAGCACTTTGGGAGGCTGAGGCTGGCGGATCATGAGATCAAGAGATCAAGACCATTCTGGCTAACATGGTGAAACCCGATTCTGCTAAAAATACAAAAAATTATCCAGGTGTGGTGGCAGGTGCCTGTAGTCCCAGCTACTCGAGAAGCTGAGGCAGGAGAATCACTTGAACCTGGAGGCAGAGGTTTCAGTGAACTGAGATCACGCTACTGCATGCCAGCCTGGCAGTAGAGCAAGACTCTGTCTCAAAAAAGAAAAAAATAAATAAATAAAACAGAGGTGGAAAATATTAGAAAAAAGAAGATACTTAGAAGATAAATATAGAAAGTTCCACATCTGACTAAGCTCCAAAAAGAAAGAAAAAATAATGAAAATGGAAGGAAGGAAATGATAAAAATAAAATACAATAAAATATTTTACAATCGAAGTGTATTAATATCCAGATATAGAAGCCTTACCAAGTTGCCAGTGCCAACAATGGAAACGACCCACACGAGGGCACTTCATAGTGAAACTGCAGAGCACAGACGTAAAGACAATTTCAGAACACAGATATAAATACCTTCTGAGTGTCAGAAAAAAAGACACATGTAAAGGACTAGGAATCAGAATAGCGCCAAACATCTCAAAGAAAGTCTAAGAACAACGAGAGAGTAGAAGATGGTTTTCAAAATTATGAGGAAAAACTCACTCTATGTATCTATGTATCTATGTATCTATCTATCTATCTATCTATCTATCTATCTATCTATCTATCTATCTATCTGTCTATCTATCTATCTATCTATCTATCTATTTATCTATCCAGCCAGCCAGCCAGCCAACCAGCCACCCTCTGTCTGTCTATTGGTCTATCATCTATCATCTATCTATCTTTATGTTTCTTACTGAGAACTTTATACTTAACAGTGAAAAGGGCAGATGAAGACCTCCTCATGGAACCTTTGTTAAGCAATTAATGGAGGATATGTTCCAGCAAAATACAGGAATAAATCAAGTAAGAGGAAAACATAAGCTTTGCACAGGGGGAGTATGGTAGCCAGTGAGGTTTATCCCGGGTGCGATTATTGCTAATTGATAATGTTTCCCAATACCCCACCATGACAACTTGAAACATAGTCGGTATTGGCAATTTTTGACAGTCTCTAGTGACCAAGATTTAAAAAAAGAAAAGGAGGCAAACATAGTATCCAGGGAACCATGTCTCTAACAAAGGAGAATAGCGAAAGAAGTACGTGGCCGAAAACCGTTCAGAGGGCCTGGAGAGCAACCATCCTTGTTCAGAGCAGGAGAATGAAGGTCCCCACGATGCAGAACTCCATCCAGAAAAAAAGTAGACTCAAGGGAATGGATGAAATTGTCAGTGGTAACTTAGAGATGAAGGAAAGTATTAACGATATTTAAATGAAAATTATGCAAGCAAAAAAAAAAAAAGAATTTTTTTAAAATTGACACAATAGTAAACAAAAAGCTCTATAGAAAATAATGTCTTGATCCTCTTCCTAAACTGGTGCTCAGCAAGGAGAAGGCCATGTTCATTTCGGGCGCCAAGATCGTGAAGCTCAATGACGAGAAGCTGGACTAGTTCGAGTCCAGCATCTCCCAGGCTCTTCTGGAGCTGGAGATGAACTCAGACTTCAAGGTTCAGCTCAGGGAGCTTAATATTATGGCAGCCAAGGAAATTGAAGTTGGAGATGGTTGGAAAGCTATCATAATCTTTGTTCCCGCTCCTCAACTGAAATCTTTCCAGAAAATCCAAGTCCAGCTAGTAGCAAATTGGAGAAAAAGTTCAGTGGGAAGCATGTTGTCTTTATTGCTCAGAGGAGAATTCTGCCTAAGCCAACTCGAAAAAGTCATACAAAAAATAAGCAAAAGCATCCCAGGAGCCGTGCTGTGACAGCTGAGCACGACGCAATCCTTGAGGACTTGGTCTTCCCAAGGAAATTGTGGGCAAGAGAATCCGCGTGAAACTGGATGGTAGCCTGCTCGTAAAGGTTCATTTGGACAAAGCACAGCAGAACAATGTGGAACACAAGGTTAAATTTTTTTCTGCATCTTGGCTGGCATAGAGAAACCCTGTCTCTACTAAAAATACAAAACATTAGCCAGGAGTGGTACGGACGCCTGTAGTCCCAGCACTTTGGGAGGCTGAGGTGGGCAGATCATGAGGTCAGGACATGGAGACCATCCTGGCTAACACAGTGAAACCGTCTCTACTAAAAATACAAAAAATTAGCCGGACATGGTGGTGAGCACCTGTAGTCCCAGCTACTGGGGAGGCTGAGGCAGGAGAATGGTGTGAACCTGGGAGGCGGAGCTTGCAGTGAGCTGAGATTGCACCACCGCACTCCAGTCTGGGCTACAGAGCCAGACTCTGTCTCAAAAAAAAAAAAAAAAAAAAAAAGAAAGAAAGAAAAAAAAAATCTGGTGTCTATAAGAAACTCATGGGCAAAGATGTTAATTTTGAATTACCAGA
>NW_012109153.1:1875429-1915652 GCF_000951045.1 Mandrillus leucophaeus
TCTATCTATCTATCTATCTATCTATCTATTTATCTATCCAGCCAGCCAGCCAGCCAACCAGCCACCCTCTGTCTGTCTATTGGTCTATCATCTATCATCTATCTATCTTTATGTTTCTTACTGAGAACTTTATACTTAACAGTGAAAAGGGCAGATGAAGACCTCCTCATGGAACCTTTGTTAAGCAATTAATGGAGGATATGTTCCAGCAAAATACAGGAATAAATCAAGTAAGAGGAAAACATAAGCTTTGCACAGGGGGAGTATGGTAGCCAGTGAGGTTTATCCCGGGTGCGATTATTGCTAATTGATAATGTTTCCCAATACCCCACCATGACAACTTGAAACATAGTCGGTATTGGCAATTTTTGACAGTCTCTAGTGACCAAGATTTAAAAAAAGAAAAGGAGGCAAACATAGTATCCAGGGAACCATGTCTCTAACAAAGGAGAATAGCGAAAGAAGTACGTGGCCGAAAACCGTTCAGAGGGCCTGGAGAGCAACCATCCTTGTTCAGAGCAGGAGAATGAAGGTCCCCACGATGCAGAACTCCATCCAGAAAAAAAGTAGACTCAAGGGAATGGATGAAATTGTCAGTGGTAACTTAGAGATGAAGGAAAGTATTAACGATATTTAAATGAAAATTATGCAAGCAAAAAAAAAAAAAGAATTTTTTTAAAATTGACACAATAGTAAACAAAAAGCTCTATAGAAAATAATGTCTTGATCCTCTTCCTAAACTGGTGCTCAGCAAGGAGAAGGCCATGTTCATTTCGGGCGCCAAGATCGTGAAGCTCAATGACGAGAAGCTGGACTAGTTCGAGTCCAGCATCTCCCAGGCTCTTCTGGAGCTGGAGATGAACTCAGACTTCAAGGTTCAGCTCAGGGAGCTTAATATTATGGCAGCCAAGGAAATTGAAGTTGGAGATGGTTGGAAAGCTATCATAATCTTTGTTCCCGCTCCTCAACTGAAATCTTTCCAGAAAATCCAAGTCCAGCTAGTAGCAAATTGGAGAAAAAGTTCAGTGGGAAGCATGTTGTCTTTATTGCTCAGAGGAGAATTCTGCCTAAGCCAACTCGAAAAAGTCATACAAAAAATAAGCAAAAGCATCCCAGGAGCCGTGCTGTGACAGCTGAGCACGACGCAATCCTTGAGGACTTGGTCTTCCCAAGGAAATTGTGGGCAAGAGAATCCGCGTGAAACTGGATGGTAGCCTGCTCGTAAAGGTTCATTTGGACAAAGCACAGCAGAACAATGTGGAACACAAGGTTAAATTTTTTTCTGCATCTTGGCTGGCATAGAGAAACCCTGTCTCTACTAAAAATACAAAACATTAGCCAGGAGTGGTACGGACGCCTGTAGTCCCAGCACTTTGGGAGGCTGAGGTGGGCAGATCATGAGGTCAGGACATGGAGACCATCCTGGCTAACACAGTGAAACCGTCTCTACTAAAAATACAAAAAATTAGCCGGACATGGTGGTGAGCACCTGTAGTCCCAGCTACTGGGGAGGCTGAGGCAGGAGAATGGTGTGAACCTGGGAGGCGGAGCTTGCAGTGAGCTGAGATTGCACCACCGCACTCCAGTCTGGGCTACAGAGCCAGACTCTGTCTCAAAAAAAAAAAAAAAAAAAAAAAGAAAGAAAGAAAAAAAAAATCTGGTGTCTATAAGAAACTCATGGGCAAAGATGTTAATTTTGAATTACCAGAGTTTGAATTGTAAACAAAAATGACTAAATAAAATATTTTCACAGTTTAAAAAAAAATAATAATGCTTTGATAACTTTTTCTTTGCAGCGAGTTATATTTTCTGAATCAGATTATATTGATTCAACTGAAAGTAGCTTTTAACTATATTTAAGAAATAAGAGAGAGGAGGTGGGAGTATAGGAGTTAAATGCATGTGTGTCATATATGTAAATTTAAAGATAAAGTCTGAAGGATTGATAAATCTAGATAGAGAAGTATAAATCTATGTAGCAGTGACTTCTACAGGTCTCCTAGAGGCTGTCTCCCCTTGTCTAATAGGAGGCTTTGGCACATGGCTGGCCAGTGCAAGCAATACTTCTCTACCCTCCCGGCTGGGATGAAGTTTTGGCTCATGAGTTGTATGTACACGTTTCAAATGACAGCAACTAGAATCCTTCAAAGAACAGCATGCCCATGTGCCTTTGCCCTTTTCTCCATCTTGATGTCTAAAACATAGATTCTACCTCAGACTGTGAGGACAGAGGTCACATTCTAGTGGCAGTGGAATGTGAACAGGGAGAAGTCTGGCTCTTTATACTGCAAGTATTTTATGTAAGACAAAAAAACAAACAAAAAAAAAAACAAAAAAAACCCAAAAACAAACAAACAAAAAAACCCTGTTTCTCTTATTTGAGGCATGGCATTGAACTTGTCAGAGCCAAACCTAAACTCTTTTAGCATAGTATGAGAAATATGGAGGAAATATCCAGAACCAACTGAAATAATAAAAAATGGTTGTCTCTGGAGAGTATATTTGGTGCTAAAGAGGGACAAAGGAAAGAGCTACTGTTTTCCATTATAAACTTCAGCAATAATAAGCCGAATATGAAATTGCTGTTTAGTAGACTGAAATTGGTTGAATATCAGCGATTTACTATGCTTCAATCTAATATATATATTTTAAACCAGGTGCATGTATTGGTATGATTAAAAAATCTTTGAATACAAAAGAAAGAAAGAGGAGACTGGGTAAGTAGACAGGAATCTAATCTTGAAAGACCTGCTGTGTCATAGTGAGGGTCTGTGGTTTAATGGGATCAGATTGGTGTTTTGAAGATCATTCCCACAGTAAAATGGAGAATATACTTTATAGTATAGCTCCATTATTTAGTAGCTATTATAAATAATTTTAAAAGGTGCCTTTATAAATCAATCAAGACAACAAATAATGAAAACTAAACTAAGGCTGCTGCAGAGAGGATCAGGTTAAGAAACAGGTTATCAATCAGAGAAAGAGAGCAGGAGATGGAAGAGAGACAGTCTGGGAAAGTGGTTAAGAATCTGGATCTGAAGTGCCTTGGACTGTCTGTTACCCTATGTGTGGCTTTGGCAAGGTTCTGTAATCACACTGTGCTTCCCGTTCTCATTTACAGAATGGGGATAACAATTGTACCTCCTTTTTAGAGTTGTGGTGAACATTACATGCAAGAGCACATATGAAAACCATACAGAAGTGGTGAGAGTACACGTTCTTGTCTTTTTCCGCTTCTCAAGGGGAATGCTTCCAGCTTTTCCCATTCAGTATGATGCTGGCTGTGAGCTTGTCATAGATGATTCTTGAGTACACATGGACATAAAGATGAGAACAAGAGACACCGGGGACTACTAAAGGAGGGAGGGCAGTGGGGAGGCAAGGGTTGAAAGACTAGCTGCCGTGTACTAGATTCACTACCTCAGTAACGGGATTACTCATACACCAAACCCCAGTGGCACACAACTTACCATGTAACAAACCTGCACATGTACCCCCTGAACCTAAAACAAAAGTTGGAAAAAAAGGAAAAGTAACAAACTACCTGGTGCAGAATAAATACTGAATAAATGTGAGCTACTATTATTACTATAGGTTGCTTCATCCATTGGAGGAAGCGCAGGAGAAGGCACAGCCTGGGCGGTGGTAAGATACTAAGCTCTATTCTGGAATGTGGCATTTGAGGTACTGGCTATCTAAGTGGATTTGTCTGATAAAGAAGATTGACAGGACAGAAGTTGTGCTACAAATAGGATTCATTGGGACCCAGGCGGAATTTGAAGCTATGGGAATGAATTCATTCTACATCTAAGAGGAGTATGTAGAGTCAGGAGAGAGAAGAAAAAAATAGAAACACCAATATTTAAGGAAAAGGGAGGCTTCCAAGGAAATTAAGAATAACAAATCAGAGATTTGGGAGAAGGGCAAGTGGAGAACATTGGGAAGTAACAATTTCCAGGAGTGTTTCGCATGCCCAAACTGGAACGGGATGTAGACAGGTCCTTTGACTTTAGCAACTAAGTGGGTGATCACCACGTTGGTGGTCCGAGGAGCTCAGGAGTCAGAGGGCAGAAAGCAGAGGTGCTGCCAAACATGACGAAAGCAAACTGAGCCACTGGGGGCAGAGTCTTCTTTCTAGAAGCTTGTCTGGGAATGAGAAAACTGGAAGAGATTTGAGAGTGTTTGCACATGTAAATAAATAAGACTTCAGAGAGGACGGAAAAAACAAAACAAAACAAAACACACCATAAAACAAATAGCACACATGAAAAAGCAGGGTCCCTGAGATCTGTTCTCTTCTGATTTTCCATTTTGCCTTCTCAGATAAGTAGAATGTGTGACAACAAAAAGACGAATTATGATTCTTGGTACTTAATTATGTAAGATCTGTTTCAAAGCCTCATGGGAGAGTGTTTTGTCCTGTTACATATTCTTTTTCTGTATGCTTTCCTAAAAAGTGATAACAACATATGCAAAGAAACACTGAGAGAGAAATCAATCTGAAATGACATTGCATGTCTAGAGATTATTTTCTATGCTCAAACAGAAATAGCTCTTTTTGATAGCTTTTCCTATTAACATGCCACTTTAAGGAAGAATAGGAAAGTGCCGAGCTTCACAGTCAGAAAATGCTTTCTATTTTAACTCCTTCAAAAAGGTAATGAGTAATTTCATCTGTCTACAAAACTACATGTGTGTGTATGTGTGTGTTTAAAAAGTCCCGGAGGTCAAAATAAGTCTTTATATAATTAGAAATTTTGTGACCTTTCAATAGAAAATAATCACAAATAATGGAATAAAATATGTTTTTTGATCTCAGGTGTGACAAAGGCATTTCTTATAGCAAGAAGTAAAGGCGTACAGCCACTGGAAGGTGGCTACTGTGCTGTGGTCTCTGTTCCCACAGCCTTGTTTAGTAGCCACTATAAATAGAAACAGTGCGCATAGGAGAACAGATGCACTTTTCCACATCAGCATCAGACTGCTCCCAGGCAATGAATGGCCATTGTAGCTGAGCATAAGAACTGAATAATTATTCTTAAATTATTTTCAATGCATATACTGCTCGACATGTAAGGGAATGGTTGTTTACATGTATCACTTTGAGAAAACTGAAGGAAAGCTCAATAAGAAACTGCTCGACATGTAAGGGAATGGTTGTTTGCATGTATCACTTTGAGAAAACTGAAGAAAAGCTCAATAAGAAATTTGCTGCAACATGGATCGAACTGGAGGTCATTATGTTAAGTAAAATAAGCCAAGCTCAGTTTATTTGCATGTTCTCACTCATATATAGGAACTAAAAGAAATGAATTACATAAAGGTAGAGAGTAGAATGGTAGTTACAGAGGCTGGGAAGGGTAGCACGGATGAAGAACACTCGGTTAAGAGGTACAAAAATACAGTAAGCTACAAGGAATAAATTCTAGTGTTCAATAGCACTGTAGAGAAACTATAGTTAACAATAATTTTTTGTATATTTGAAAATAGATAGAAGAGACAATCTGGAATGTTCCCAATACACACACAAAATAATTGGTTGAGGTGGTGGATATCCCAGTTACCCTAATTTGATCTTTATGTATTGTGTGCACATATCTAAAGAAAACCCTCATGTACCTCATAGATACAACTATTATGTATCAATTAAAAAATGATCATCATTTGTGATCTGTGTTTCTTGTATGAGTTCTGATTATGCTCCAAATACTATGCTATGCCCTTTAAAAAGCATTTAACATTTTAAATATTTATGATCCTATGCCATAAATACTAGTATTACCCCATTTAGCAGGGGAATAATTTTAGACTCAGTTAAATTACTTCTTATGTTTTGAGATTTGGTATGTGAGATTTAAAGCTACTACTGGAGAGAGCAGTCTTCCTCTAGTTTGAGAATTGAATGATATTTTGGGGGCAAAACAAGTAAGATATGAAGAAAATACTTAGAGGCAATAACCACTTATTAAAAGGGAATTCTTATGTCTAAGAAATTTTCATCTTGACTAAAATACTCAGCAAAGTACTGCTATTCTGACTGTATTTGCAGCCACATACATGCATATATATATACTGCATATATACATATACTGCATATCTATACTGCATATATACATATATATACTGCATATATATACTGCATATATATATCTATATACACTGTTTGACTAACTCTATTAGTATTTTTTGCAATGTCTCTCATTTTATGAAATTGATGTATTCCTCAAGAGTTGCAGGCTATTTATTTATTTATTTTTTGCTAGCTGTTTATAGCTCTATTTGAAAAGGGCCCTAGCTGTGAACACTGGGTAAATAATTGTTTTATATTATCAAGAGGACAAATGATTATTTCCCAAATAAACACACTTACGTTTAACTAGCTGTACAAATAGGGAACTGAGTGCTCCAAACCATGTGACTAAGATACAAACTAAAGAGAGTACTATGGCACATGGTACCACTAGAGATGGGACCACTGTCTGGCAAGAGGATGGAGCCAGCATGTGCCTAGGTTGTTCACAGCCTAAAGGCATGCAATCTCTTGAGCTCTTCTTGCTAAGGATTATTTAGCACAGAGTTGTATGATTCCTGCTATGTTTCCATGATTCCAAACCGTTTAAAAAATATTTTTATATACTTCCTATGGTGTCCTAAGAAAGTTTAATGACTATATTCTCTTTTATTTCTTACATGTTATTTTTGCATTATTTCAAACTTACAAAAAAGTGAGAACAGCACACAAAATTTCTGTTATATGTACTTTTACTCAGATACACAAATTGCTTAAATATTGACCCCATTTACTCTCTTATTTTAACTTATGCTTTCTAAGTATATGTTTGTATTTTTCTCTGAAACACTTGAGAGTAAATTTTAGACATCATGCTCATTTGTACTAAAGACATCAACGTGTTTTTTCCAGGAACAAGGATATTCTCCTGCATAACCACGACGCAATGATAAAATCAGAAAAGTTAACATTGAAACATTACTATTATCCATGGTCCATATTCAGATTTTATCAATTGTCCCAATGATATTCTGTATAGCTAATTTTTTTCCCAGTCCAGGATCCATTCCAGGATCGTGTATTGAATTTAGTTATATTTTTAAAATCTGGGACTGTTCCTCAGTCTTCCTTTGTGAGTCATATCTTGACATTTTAAAAAGTGCAGGCTAGTTATTTGGTAGAGTGCTCCTCAGTTTGGGTTTGTCTGATGTTAACTCATAATTAGAAATTAGATTATGCCTTTTTACCAAGAATGCCAAACAAATGTTGCTGTGTCCTTCTTGGTGGTTTATAGCAGGTGGTTTGAGATTCAGTTGGCTCCATTACTGATGATTTCAACCTTCATCACTCATTGAAGGTGCTGTCTACCAAATTTTTCTTCTGGAAAGTTACCATTTTTATCTTTGTAATTAAAAAACAATCTGTGGGACATTCACTGTTGACTCTTGCCTTGATGAATTATTACTATGATGTTGCAAAATGACAATTTTCTCTCATAGTTTCTGCAGCTATTAATTGATATTCCATTGCAAGGAAGGACTTTCTTTTCTCTCTCATTGTGCGTGTTTGTATGTATTATGTGTTTATATCAGTTTAGACTCATGATTTTTTATTTTATTTCATAGCTTGTAAGATTTTACCATCATTATTTATTTTGATGCCAAATTGCCCCCTTTGTATTTGAATTTTTAAAAATGGCATTAACCAGTTTTGTCATGTACTTTAGTCACATGACCTGCATTTGATAACTTCTGGCTGATTTCAAAAAATAAATATATTCTCCTGACAAGGAATTTCATTCTATTTAATACAGACAAAATGAAATGAATAATGAAAAATTAATAATTTTGAAGAGAACTTTGTTGTAATCAGTATACAACTTCTAAAAAACAATCTACAAATACTATTTTTCCATTGTTAGTGTTTTTATAAAGTTCACTACATTCATAGGATGATTCTGCCTCTTAGATTTTAGGTTTTGGCATATTCACATTTGTTGCATTTTCTGTAAGATTTTTCTGTTTTCTCTGTTTAGACACTCTTTTGACCCAAATGAAGAACAAGTCTGAGGGGTCAGGACTGGATTAAAATATAAAATATATATAAGTTACTCCTAATTATTAATTATTGATTAATATTTTTCTGTGTAGTTTAATTCAATAGGTATTATTCATTTGAGTTCTTCATAAGTCTGTTTTGTTTGGGATATCTCTCTTCAAATCCCCCCCGCAAACTGTAGTATTTTCAAGATTGGATCATATTTGCACATCAATGAACTTATGCCCCAAAGTGGAACTGTGACCATAAACTTAAATGTGAACCTATTGCTTACCATTGCTTCCCATATTGTCATTGAACAAGAATGGCTTGGAAAGGTTTCATTGATATTGTACCCAAAAACTATATGTGAAATTGTTCAGAGACTAAACAAGAAATTTAATAATTGTGAAACTTTCTAGAGAAAAATTACCTGACCTGGAGCAAAATTAGAGTTTGGAAGGACTTCAGTTTATTAGTTTATAGTTTATAAGTACAGAAAATATGAATGCAGCAGTTTTTTGACTAGGCCTCTTTTTGCATTTAGGAAAACTCTCTGAAAGAGTCTACTGGGTGAGGGTGAGAGGCATTGAAATGGGATTAAGGTATCCATTTATTAGGTTATTTAGGGCTTATGTTAGTTTTGTGGCTAGCATAAGTAAAGCATTCTGCTGCTTGGGGAAGCGTTTTCTCTAAAATATTCTAAGTCCTTATTTTGTTGGTGGCTGCATGAGTGAACGTGTTTGTCAAGTTCATTACAAGGGGATTTACTTGAATATGCAAATTGTTATTTTGAATGGTGAAAGCCACATTTATGTAGAACTTCACCATAAATATGGTCTTAGGTAGCACCTACTCTTAATCATATTTAGATACGTCCAATGAAAAAGGATTTTCTGTTTGATTTTAATTTTAGAGGAATGCTACTTATTTAACAACAGCCCCATTCAACCTGTCTAAAATGTTGGTGTTGGGAACTTGACATTTTATAGTGGATTCACATTTATTTGCTAGAATGGCTGATACAAAAGGTTAAAGATCTCCATGCTACCTAGAGTAATAAATTGAAAATTAAATCAGATGACCTCCATCTATCTCCAGATTCTATGACTTTCATTCTTCCCACACTGATAAAAGCAAGGAAAAAATAAGTCAAATTGCAGTAATTGAAATGGCTTTCCTCTTCAGCCCTGCGAAGCTGGCTGGGGCTCAGTGATAACACGTCAGTTCTGCAGTAGAGCACTTCAATATGAGGACGTATTGCTCACTGTAATTTTGCTGAAAAGGTCTGTATACTATTGCTGTCATCCTTTTTTCTTCAGAAGAATATGTGTATTTACTCACAATTGTTTAGTCAGGAATAAAACATCAGATGAGAAGAGGCTGTTTTGTATTATAAACTATGAGTCAATTATTTCTTCATTTTTAATGATCACTAGTTTCAAGTTAGAAGCAAATGCTAATTCACAATAAAGTCCGTTAAACACTTGCAAATGCTAAATGTAGTATAAAAGACATTAAAGCCACATTTCCTGTCCTCTAACAGCTGATAATTTTAGATGGCAAGGTAGTCATATATTCACCCTTCTGCCTTACTTACAATCTAGACCCAAAGGAGAGGGGTAATTAGGCTGCAAAAAACCAATGCATTGCCTAGTACTTCTGAATGAAGTCAGCTTTTTGTTAAGTAGGTTATATTTGAGAATGTTTTGGGAAGAGGCAGTTGATTACAAGTGGGCACAAGGGAACATTTGGGCGATGGAAGTATCCTATGTGTTGGCCGTGTTGGTGGCTATACGAGTGAATATATTTGTCAAAACCCATCAAACTGCTATTTAAAATGCATGTATTTTAATATATTTAAATAATACTTTATCTTTAATTTAAAAAGCTATCCTAGAAATGAATATAAAGCCCAACTAACTGATAGAATATTGTTCAAAGGATGTGTGCAATCAATTCAGAGAAAAGGGAACACAGATGGCTCTGAAAAAAAATATATGTATAGATGCTAGATTCCTCTCAAAATAAAGCAAATTAAAATTACTTGAGATACATTTTTCATCTATAAATTTGGGGAAATGATTGATAACAAACACATTGCATGGGAAAATAGATACCCTCATATTTGCCTTGTTGAAGTATAAATTGCTACCATTCCTAGGGAAGGCAGTTTAGCAACAATTAACAAAAACAAATGCATGTATCTCTGTTGATGCACTAATCCTGCTTTTGGGGAATTCGTCCAACAGATATACTACATGTGGGCAAAATGACATTTGTATAATCTTATTACTTGTAGAATTGTTAGTAATTGCATATGATTCTTTAAGTGTCCAAAAATCGGGGACTGGCTAAATGAATTATGGTACATCCATGTAATGGAATACTGTGTAGCTGTAAAAATGGGAAAGTCTCTATATGGTGACATAGGTAACTCTCTTAATTAAGTGAAAAAATAAGGCACAGTTTCCAGGAAGGTAGAGTAGAAGTAATTTCCTCTATTCCTCTCTCTAATTACAAATAAAAATCTTGGACATTATATATGTGTTAAAAACAAAACAAAGAAAATGTAAGAAGACTCTGAAAGGTAGAGAGAAGGTAGCAGACCAGCTACAAATCTCAGGACCCAAGAAAAACAAGGCGGTAAGTGCCGTGGGTTTTCTTTCTGCCTTATATACCCAAGACTTGTTGCTAAAAAAGCTGGCGTCCTGGAAACACCGATGAGAGCAGACAAAACAAAACAAAACAAACAAAACCCTCAACAAAAGCCTGCTCTCTCTAGGGAACGGGCCAGAAAATGGGCAGGCTAGCATGACAGAAAACTTTCAGACAGTAACTACTCCAGCAAAACACCACAGAAAAAAAATGATGGCCTTACTCCCAACCCTATGAGCAAAGGCTGAGCGTGAAACTAGACTTCCATCCCTCCACTCGCCCCTCCCGGAGCTCTGGTGTCAGAGAACATATACTAAGTAGGAATCCTAAACTTTGATCCACATTTGGGGATAAGTTGGACTCAGTCAAAATTTTAAAATTCTCTTTTTGAAAGACGATGTCAGTGGATGAAAAGATAAGCTACAAACTGAAAGAAAATGTTTGTAAGCCACATATCTCACAAGGACTAGTATCTAAAATATATAAAGAACTCTTAAAAGTCAACAATAACAAACAAACAAACAAACAATAACAAAAATAAGCAATCCAAATATAAAATAGGAAAAAGACACAGAGACATTTTACCAAAAAGGATATACAGGTGGTAAATAATGCTTGAAAATTTGTTCAACATCATTAGCCATTAGAGAAATCCAAATAAAAACCACTATAAGATATCACTGTACAACTATCAACATAAAAGATAAAATCAAAACTAATGAAAACACCAAATGCTGGTAAAGATATAGAGAAACTGAATTCCTCAAGCATTGCTTATGGGAATGTTAAATGGTAAAGCCACTGTGGAAAATAGTTTGATATTTTCTCATAAAAGTAAACATCACTATCTTATGACCAAACAATTACATCCCTGGGCATTTATCCCAGGGAAATGAAAACTTATGTTCACCCAGAAACTTGTACCTGAAAGTTTGTGGTGGCTTCATTTATAACAGACAAAAATTAGAAACCACCCACTGGGTGAAAACTTAACCGTGGTACATTACTACCTTACTATCATAGAATACTACTCAGCAATAAAAAGTAAGGAACTACTGACATATGCATCGACTTGAAATAACCTTCACAGAATTATGTTGAGTGATGAAAGTCTGTCTCAAAAGATTATATAGTACAGAATTTAATTTATATAATGTTCTTGAAATGACAGAAATTTAGAAATAGGAATACAATTTTGGTTGCCAGGGGTTTGGAGGGAGTGGGAGTGGCTAGAAAGGGGGTGTGGCTATAAAATGAACAGCTTGAAGTATTTTTGCAGTGAAGCCAGAATGTTATCAATGTTATTATCCTGGTTGCGATATTGTACTATAGTTCTGTAAGCTATTGCCATTGGAAGAAACTGGGTAAAAGATACATGAGATCCCTCTGTATTATTTCTTACAACTACATGTGACTCTACAATTATCTCAAAATAGATTTAATTTTTTAAAGTTGATGTGCAGAACAGTAAAACTTACACTACTTTATGTGTGAAATTGTGAGAAAAAATCTGTAATTGTTTTATTCTAAATGAATAATGGAATGCTGGAAAGATACATAAGAAGTTTAAAACTTAAAAATGTGGTCACCTATGGAAGAAGGGATGGAGAAAAATGAAGACAAGAATAGAAAGGAGATCACTGTACACTCTTTTAACTTTCCAATTTGTGTTTGTTTCCATTTTAGATTGTAAACTCCCATGGATCAAGTATGTGTGTTATTTTGACCATACCTGCACAGTGCCCTATGGAATTATTTAGTAATTTGTTTAATGCTTGATAACTAGTCTATAAATATGAAGATTTTCATATGATGATTAGGTGATTTTCCGGAAGGCAAATCTAATTGGATAGAAATATGGAGCATGAAGAATGGATTAAATGGATACCCCATTTGCCACGATGTGTTTAGTATTCATCACATGCCAGTATCAAAACATCTCATGTACCCTGTAAATATATACACCTACTATGCACCCACAAAAATAAAAACATTAATGAAATAAATAAAACTGGAAGTTGGGTGGTGATATAGAAGACAGTAAGAAATATAATAAAGAAACATACTTGTGACCTCTTAACAAATTTAATTATTTTTTTTTCACTCTCATTTGATTCATTTGATTAACTTTTATCAGTTTGGAAATGACCTCTTCTGTCAGCTCCAGCTGCTGGGTAACTATAGTTCTTAACTCTTGAATCAATGTCCATTTTCTCTGTCTGCTTTGTTGACTCTACTTTTATCTAATATATAACTGTGTGTGTGGGTGTGTCTGTGTGTTAGGTGGATGGGCAGTAAAGAAGAAGGAAAAATGACATTTTTGTCTTTGGGCTTCTATTCATTTTTCAATTCACTTTCTATCCCAAAGGGCCCCCACATTTAAACATTTACATGCCAGGAACTATGTAAGTGTTTTATGCATTAATCTTCGTAACAATGCTAGGAGGAAAGTTGTATTACTATCATACCTGTGATGTAGATAAGGAAAATAAAGCTGAGTGAGGTGAAAAACTTTCCCGAGGTCACATAGCTACTAAGGGATAGAATCAAGATTCAAATTCTGTCTGACGCCAAAGTCAATGCTCTTTACTGCTCTCCTTATTTGAGTAAGGAGTTGTAGTATGAACTTTAGGAGAGCAGATGTGGATGCTGCGAACCACATAGAACATACTTCCAGAGGCGTTAGTGAGGAAAGAGGTAAGAAATGGGTCATAAATTGGCCAGATTATAGTGGTCTATATATGAAATGCTGAGAGCTCATAAGTGCTTAGGTCATCTTGAAGAAAATACATGCTTTGCAGGAAGAATGAGGGATGGAGGAGATGTTGGTCAAAGGTCACAAAATATCAGTTAGAAGGACGAATACATTCAAGAAATCTATTGTACAACTTTGTGACTGTAGTTAAAAAATGTATTATATACTTGAAAATTGTATATTTTAAGTGTTCTCACCACAAATAAATGATAAGTATGTGAGATAATGCATATGTTAATTAGCTTTATTTAGCAATGCCAGAATGTATATATATTTGTAAACATCATTCCCTATGCTATAAATAGATACAATTTTAGATGTCAATTAAAACAAAAAATACGTAAGAATGAGGCAATATCTGCATGGGAATTTCTGGGATGAAAAGTATGTTAAAGGACCCATCTCACAAAATGAAGTCATTTTGTCAAAAAATTGACCGTGGGAGAAAAGAATGAACAAAGGATTTGATGTTTTGTACTGGGGAAAAGAATATGGTTGTACCTATTCATAGGGAAAATGGTAGTAGAGCTATCTTGGTTAAAAAAAATAAGTGCCCTGGCGCGGTGGCTCATGGCTGTAATCCCAGCACTTTGGTAGTCCGAGGCGCGTGTATCACGAGGTCTGGAGTTCAAGACCAGCCTGGTCAACATGGTGAAACTCCGTCTCTACTAAAAAAAAAATACAAAAACTAGCTGGGCTTGGTGGTGGGCACCTGTAATCCCAGCTACTCAGGAGGCTGAGGCAGAGAATTGCTTGAACCTGGGAGGCGGAGGTTGCAGTAAGCCGAGATGGCGCCATTGCACTCCAGCCTTGGTGACAGAGCGGGACTCTATCTCAGAAGAAAAAAAAAAAAAAAAAAAAAAAAAAGAGAAAAAGAAAAAGAAAAAGAAAAGAAAGAAAGCAATACTTCTATCATTGGCTCTGCAAGATGTGTTAGGCTGTTATCCAGACATAAAACAAGGAAGGGGAGTGGCTATTGGACAAAAGAAGAGAAGATGTTGGTGTGAAGTATATAAGGAAATCATTACTCAAGACAATTAGAATGGCTAAGAATGCTTTGACAGCATACTTGGAAAGAGAAGGACAGTGCCAGACAAAGATCAGAAAACCAGACTCCTAAATTAAAGAAGTAAAGAGAAAGTTGACCATGAATCAATACAATGGTAGATTGATGGATTTGAAATAGGCCTTTGAAAGAAAACATCAGATGTTTACTATCAAATTGTGCAACTGTTTAGGATAGAACTTTTCACTGTGCTAAATTAGATCAGCGCATAATTTTCAGTTAATTTTTGACTGATGGAAATATCACTTTCATGTGGTCTGCTGTATCTGACTTCTCCTCATGTTTGGATTTCTGCTACTGAAAGTGCACTCCAGGGACCAGAGCTATAACCAAGTGCCAAGCCCCATTTCAATAATAAAATTAACCATTACGGCTCTTTAGGAATCTCCAAGATAGTCTTCAATTTTAAATTATCTCCTTTCCCTTCTATATCCCTATGCATGGTGAGGCCAGTATTTATGCCTGGCTTTCCCAGATAATTACTGGGTGGCTGCCAGCGCTAGTTGAGACAATGGTTTAGAAAAAGCCTCTTATTGATTTCAGAAAGTCTACACATACCACAGAAGAAATATTACTTGCTGTGGCCCTTACCTCCAGGACTTCATGGACCAATTGGCTACAGATTTAAAAACTTTGGGGAGACAGACTTAATGCTGATCCAATTTTCTTCGAGAGGGAAAGTCCGAGTCCAAATAACTGTTGTATCTGTTGTCGTGGTTACCTCCTTTTTTTGTGCCCTTCTCCAAAGTCAGTCTCCCTCCATTGTATTGTCCCCAGTTATGATGAAAGTTTCTCTACAGGTTAAAAATTACCACTCAATCTACAGCCTTTGGGACATAGAGGAAACTTCCGTGGCTTGTTAAATCACTGTATTTCGGTATTTCACACAGTATATGCTGCTGATATTTAATCAGAAGAAACAACTTTTTTCTGAAACTAAATTGTTACTAAGGAAATTACAACTATTTGACAAGAACAAAACATAGTCTAAAGTTTGGAAAAAGTGCTAAGGGAAAATGGGGTAAACTTTGATGCAGTCACGAGGCCCTTTATACTCTTTTTGATTAAAATTTGCCTGGTAAACCACTTTCTGGAAATAAAATTTAATTCCTCAATGCCACTCACACTCCCCAGGGTCAGGGCATTCAATAATAAATGGGATCTGGATAAAATGCGTTCTTCAAATATAATTATTACTTTAAGTATCATATAATGATAATGATTATCTCGTCTTTAAAAGAGTCTTTTACTTTAAGAGATTCATACCAAAATATTTATAGATTAAATAATATGTCTTGTATTTGCTTCAAAATAATGCTTGTGTGAGTAGGAGGGAACACGTGGAAGTATAGCAAAAAGATTGAGCGGGAGATAATAATGTTTGAATCTGGGTGATGGCTACTTGAGTGTGTATTATACCACTCACTCTACTTTTGAATATGTTTGAAATTTTCCATCATAAAAAGCTCAAAAATAATATAATGGTCACCCTTAGAGTCAGTCAGTTCTCTGAACATTATTACTTTCCTGAAAGGCAAATCACTCAGAACTACGTGGCAACTGTACATTATACTCACTACTCACTTCTGGTCCCCTAGCTCTTCATTTAGCAAGCAGTGCTGGCAAAAAGTTTTAACTTTCCAAGTAAAAGCTTCAGGGAATTCAGTTTGACAGGATGAGTGTAGAAGAATTTATACGAAACTTATATATGTTTCTGCAGAAGCCCTTCCTGCTGGATCAAGGGACCTATATATTCATATGGCAGAAACAAGGTGGGGCTCTAAAAAGAGCGGAGAGATTATGGACAGAACTTGGTTTTATTAGTCTCTATGAGCCCTGGAGTCAAAATATATGTCAAAAGATGTTTATAAGATTTATTCAATTAGAATTCTCTTGAAAATTCTATTAAGTACATTTTCAGTACTCTCTTTTTTTGCAAAATATCAGAGTTTCTGAGTTCAAGTACACTTTCACCCAGAAAAACAATAGTACTCCCAAATGTACTGATTGTTTTAGAGTTGGTCTTTGTTACATCACTGTTCACAGATATGTTATGCCAATTTTTCAACCAGCTCAGCAGCTACAAGATTAAATAATAAGGTAGAGACCATTATGGTAAGTATAGGTATAATTTTAGTTATAGATGGAGAGATGGATACTGTTCATAAGTTGTTCAACTATTTATGGGAATTTTGGCATAATGTTATATATTCAGGCTGTGCTGGGTCAAATCTCAAGTCTTGACGTTCTCTCTTACAGCATAGCCTTGGGCAAGTTATGAAACCTTTCTGCATCTAGTTTTTCCCTAAGGTCTTTCATTGTGTGTAAATTAACTAAATTTATGTTCATAAAGGATCCAGAACAGAATTAGTTCTTGTGCTTATGAAGCTGATAGTAATAAATATGCTGTTAGACTTCAATCCTAGAATGTTAGAGCTTGAAGAAAAGACTATGATTGTGTAGTCTAATTCTCTTATTTTATAGTTGAAAAAGCTTGAAAAAAAATGCCAATGTCCAGGTTCCACCACCAGAGAATTGGGCCTGGGGTAGGGTCCCCAGGCAAATCTAATGTTCTCAAAGGGAAGAAAACCATGACTTACAAGTTACAGGAAACTGTCCTACTGGAGGCTTTTCAGCTTCACTCTAGTATCTGGCATCTGGATAGGTCATTCTATGTGGGCTCTCAGCCCTTCTCTCAACATGTCTGTGCATCTGCTCCTTCTATGTTACAGCAGAATAATACAAACATATAATTAGTATGTTCATACCTAATATTTATAACTGTGGAAACCTCTGATTTTTCTTTCCCAGCTTAAAAATACTGGTGTGTTTTAACATGCCACTTGTGAAAAGGCCAGCATTGCAGGGGTAGAGGTGAAAGCAATTTGCGTAACTTCTGGAGCTTAGAAAGCAGCCTGGACCAATCCAGTAATAGTGCTTTGGACAGTAACAATTTTCTGCCATCTAGTGGGTAATTCGAAGAATAAACCATACCTTTCCTTTTAAAAAAAAAAAATCAGCATTTTCACAAAACTATGACTTCTAAGCATCCTGCCACTTTTTTTTTGTTAGTAAAACAACTACTTTTCCACAAACAGTTCCTGGAATTTATCCTTTCATTGATTTTATTGATTGATTCTTTTAATGTAAAAAGATATTATGCCTCCTTTTAAAATGTTGCTAAAATGGTGGGGCACAGTGGCTCAAGCCTGTAATTCCAGCACTTTGGGAGGCCAAGGCGGATGGGTTGCTTGAGCCCAGGAGTTGGAGACAAGATTGGTCAACATGGTGAAACCCCATCTCTACAAAAAATACAAAAATTAGCCAGCCATGGTGGCATGCACCTGTGGTCCTGGCTAGTCAGGAGGCTGAGGTGGGAGGATCGCTTGAACCCGGGAGGCAGAGGTTGCAGTGAGCTGAGATAGTGCCACTTCACTCCAGCCTGGGTGACGGAGCCAGATCCTGTCTCAAAAAAAAAAAAAAAAAAAAAGTTGCTAAAAAATGTGGACATACAAAATATAAATCCAGCATGCTCCATTTCTAAATGTTTGCCTACTTAAAGGCCTGTAATACAGATCAATGTGCTTATATTTGGCTGTTTCTAAAGTTTCTCCTTTCTAATTTTGGAGGTCATAATGTCCAAGGTTAAGAGCCTGGGCCCTAAAGCCAAAGCTCTTACTTAAAACTCTGGCCTTCTTGTAATAACTGTGGTATCTTGGAGAACTTAACTTCTTTGTGCTCCAGTTTTCCTATCTGGTAATGATAGTATCTACTGCATAAGGCTACTGGAGGGATGAAATCCATGAGGTCCTTGGTGTTCAGTGTTATTAATGCTTTTATCATGATTGTTTACATGTGTATCAATGTTTACCAGTTTTGAGGAAGAAATTCAGAAGTGACTTGTCCTGTGACTCAATTCAATTTTAAAACTCAACATTTATTTAAGTTTATTTTATACTCAACATTATGGGAAATACAAAGCTGAATGAGACAGTGCCCTATTTTTGAATCAATAGTTTCAGATGACTATAGGATAATTAACTATATAATTCAAAGCAAGTATAATGAATATGAGACAAGAATTGTCATAAACAAAATACATATGAGGGGAGTGAATATTTCCCCTTGGAAAGGTTGACTTATGAGTGATAAATGGCTAAATTTTAATAGGGAATTAATTGCATAAATGGCAATGATAGGGAGGGCTACCCAGGTAGGAGACTATTTTGAGCAAAAGAACGAAGTTGAAGAAAATGCAGTATTTATTTTGGGAGCAATAAATAATAAGATATGGCTAAAGCAGAATGTTTCTTAATTCTTTCACCCAACACTTATTTCAGCACCTTCTCTGTACTTGGTTTTGTTCTAGGCAATGAATATTTGATGGTGAATAGAGTAGACAAAGATTCCATCCTCAAAGGTACCTATTCTAGTAGGGAAAAATACTGATAGAGTAGCCTGGGAAGAACGATGAGGCCAGATTTTGGAGGGGACCTAATGGAGAGCCAGTAAAGGCTGCTGAGCAAGATGAAGCAATAATCAGATGCTAATTAATAAGTATTGATCTATTGATCTGGTGGAGGAAAGGTGTAGGACAGATAAAAGGATGAGACCATGGAGACACAAAAGCATATTTTGATAGGAGATAATTTAAAGCATCTAGATGAGAACTAATGAAGCTTGAACCATGGAAGTGAAAAGGAGAAAACAGTCTTAACAGACATTTAACAAGTGAAACAGGACCTGGGACCAGCAGGAAGTGGGTATGTGGGAAAGGGGAAATGGTAACACTAGGCTTTCTGCAGAAAGTGGAGGCACCATGTGTTATTAGCGTCACGGATATCATAGACTCTGGAGTCAGATCTACACGTATTGTAATGACTGGAGCCAATTATTTTCCGTCTTTTAACCTCAAATTCCTCATCGGTGCAATGAGAATAATTTAAAATGCAAGTTTATTAGATTATTGTAGAAAATGAAGGCGAGTGCATGTCACATTCCTAGGGACACGGTGAGTGCTGGAGGTTCTTACTGGGGGAGGTAAAGAAAGCTAAGACAAAGCCACCTATACCTGCCTGCATTTGCTTCAGATGTATTTGAAGGGGAGATTGTTGTCACTTTAAGGTAACAATTATTCACAAAGAAGATAACTAGTTGAAGATTTTCAACAATTATTGTACATTATGATTACAAACTAAAGGTCCTCAATATTTCTTTTGAGAATCAAAGTAGTTGTGGGTTTTGATATTACTCTCCTCACAAACTGACAAAAGCCTCATATTGGCAGCTAGAAACATATTCCTTATGAGAGATAATAGAAGATTTTATGAAAAACCCAAGAATGAGAATTAAAGTTTCAATACCCAGAGTGTTTTTATTTCTCACAGTTTTAATATCTGTCTCTGAACATTTTCTAGCTGTGGACTTGTATTTCTGTTCTTAGAAGCTATATATTGAGTTTAATATTGGGGCATAAGGCAAGAAAAATGTGGGTGTTAGTTAAGGACCAGGTAAATGGATAAAGAAATGCCTAGATGTTTATTTTCTAGAATTCCATCCAAAGTAATTATGTTAATATCCTAAACTTATATCCACTAGGAATTAGTGCACATTAAGAAAAGGAGAACACTGGAACAGGAGAGGTGAAAGTGTCAAAAAAAAAAAAAAAAAGAAAAAATGCTTAATAAGGAAGAACAAGAGAAATGAAATGCTGTACCATGGGAGGATTGAGGCAGCCTATAAATGCTGTTCTGGTATGATAAAATAATTTAATATGTCCAAAGCTACACATACTCAGCATAGGTTAAAGTAAAATTGGCTGCCTTTTTGAGAAACGCAGAGAATGCATTTTGCAATTTAAGCAAAGTAAGTACAACTGCATTTCTAGCTGTCTGTACGCAAATGACACAAAACTTGGACAGATTGACTCCAAATTTGGCAGACATATTTAGGATGGTCTGGCTTAACAAAAAGCTATGCAATGCCTAAAACATCTACTGTGAGGGCCCTAGAGGAAACTTCAAATACAGGCAGTTATTTTCCAAAGCACCTGAAAATTAAGTGTCTCCAGATACCCTGTGACTGTTGGTTGAGAAAGGCATATTCTATAGATTAATAGTATATGGACAGAGGAAACAGTGGTATCAAAATAAAAACTTCAATGAAGATACTTGAAACTACAGGCATTAATTTGCCATCCAGCTGCTTCTTCCATGGGCAACTCTATACAACATGATTGAGGCCAATAGCAAAAGGGATTTACATATTAATGATGATTGTTGATAACTGACACTGGGAGAATATTATAGCAATAATATTTTCACAACTAGAATTTAATTCAGAAAGTATTTATTGGCTGTCTACCAAGTGCCAGACACTTCACTAAGCACAGAGTTTATCAAAGATGAATAAACACATGATCTAGGGTGGAGTGGGGGTGAGAAGGAAGGTGAAGATAATTGACACTTTAATAACTTTATAATATGTTGAATATGTTCCAGGTAGATGTAAAGCAGTTTGCATATATTTCATTTCATATTCACATCAAACTTTTTGAGGTTTATACTGGAAAATTGAGAAACCAAAGTTGAGAGTTCGGTAACTTAACCAATGTCATGTAATAAGCTAGTGACAGAGCTGGGATCTGAACCCAGCTTTTCTGACTCCAAAAACCATCTTTTTTAACCAGGTTGCCTATCACTCCTAACTGCAACATAAACCAAGTTGTTTAAATTTCTCACAGAATTATAAAAAATAAGTTGCAGGAAATGATTAAATTTTGCTAAGGGATATTAGTAAAGATTTCACATAAGAGGCAACTTTGATCTGGGCTTTAGAGGTTGATTAAAATTTTGACAGGCAGGCGAGAGGAAGAGAATCCTAAGCAGAGGAAACAGCATGGGCAGGAGCACATAAAAATTAAAGTGAATGGTATTTTGGGGAAACAAAATAAGTCTGCAAGGGAAAATGAAAAAATTGTGACTTTTCTTACAGGACTCAGATGTAAGGAATTGGTGAGAGGGAAAAGCCAAGATTAAAAAATACCCAGCTTTATTGAGCTATAGTTTACATATCATACAATTCACTCATTTCAAGTCTATAATTCAATGATTTTTAGTAATTTTATCAAGGGGTACAATCATTACGATAAATTAGTTTTAGAATATTTTCATTCTCTCCAAAAAGTTTCCTCATGAGCTTTTGCAGTTAATTACCATTCATGCCCCTAACCCCAGGAAACCACTAATCGACTTTGTCTCTGTAAATTTGCCTGTTCTGAGCATCTTGTATACATGGAATCATATAGTATGTGGCCTTTTTGTCTGACTCCTTTCACTTAGCATAATATTTCCAAAGTTCATTCATGTTGTAGCATGCATCAATACTTCATTCCTTTTCATGGTAGAATAATATTATATGATATGGCTGTATCATACTTCCTTCATCTCTTTATCAGTTGAATACTTGGGTTTTTTCAAGTTTGGGCTGTTATGAATAATGCTGCTGTGAACATTTGTGTGGACATATATTTTCATTTCTCTTGGGTAGATATGGGTGAAATTTCTGGGCTTTATGGTAGTTTTATGTTTAGCTTTTTGAGAAACTATCAAACTGTTTTCCAAAGTAGCTGCATCATTTCCTAACATTTTCATTACTACCAGCAATATATGAAAGTTCCTGTTCCTCTACATCCTTAACAATACTTGTTACTGTCTGTCTTACTTATTATAGCCATTCTAGTCTGCGTGAAATGGTATCTCATTGCGATTTTAATTTGCATTTCCCTAATGACTACTTTTCATGTGCCCAAGACTTGAATTCAAAAAGCTCTATTTGGATGATGCATTAACTAAGATGAGGAACAGAGGACAATAAGTAGAATTTGGAGGAAGGATAATAAAGTTATTTTTAGGTGTCTGCATGACATTGGTTTGAGATGTCCAAAAGGCAATGAGAAACTTGGGTCTGGAACTCAGAAGAGAATTCAAGGCAGAAGATGTATATTTGGAACTCAGCTATCCAGAGAAAGCAATTGAAATCATGGAATTAGATAAATTCAAATTCACTAATAGAGAAAATATAGAGCAAAGAGGTCAAGAATATTTAGGAATATTTGTTTTTAAGAAATTGATAGAAGATGGTGTGCCAGTGAAAAAGGCAAAGATTTAGGAGACATAGGAGAGAATGGTGTCATGGATGCCACTGGCAGAAAGATTTTGAAGAAGCTTGAGGAAGCCAGCAATAGCAAGTGCCTATCTCATAGCATACAGAAAGTTGAAGAAGCAATCATTGACTTTTGTGGCTACATATTAGTTGGTGGTGTCTAAGAGAGTAATTTCCATGGAGGGGAGAAGACTAACTGTAGTCCTTAAGCCCAAAATTTTATCAAACTTTTCCTTTTTTGTTCATATATTTTGCCTCTTGTAACTATCTTGTAGTTTTGGAAAGTTTTTATTACATAGGGAAAACGAAAGTTTTAAAAATTTAATTTTTTATTTTATTTCAGAAATGTCAAAATTTTTATCACCACACTCTTTTTCTCCATTTTTCTTCTATCCATACTCCTTCATTCATTTCCTGTTTGAGAGGTTGGGTTGAAGCTCTCAGATAAACAGACTTATCAGTGATGCTACAGAGGCAAACAAGGGATACGATGTCATTTGTTAAAGAAGGAGTAAGCCTTAAGGATTCAGTGTGTGGAATTCCATAAATATAAAACTTTTTGTTTTTATGTGTAGCAGGAATAGCATTTAATGTCACTGTTTGAGTCATTGGATGAATGTCTGCTGAGCTCATTAACGTTCCTCATTTAGAGAACCGTTTACAGACATCCACGCCATAAGTTTGTTAACATTCGTGGGAAAATATTTGACCCAAATACTCTTTGCTCCTCGGTGACACAGATCATAATTCTATCACAGCGAGCTGTTCCCTTTCTCAACCACAGTGATATAAAATCCAGTCATTTCAAATACATGTAAACTCTGTTATTTCTTTTATAGACTCCAACTTTGAGTCTGAATCTCTTGTTTCTTTTCTCTCCTTTTTGATTTCCTCCATATTGAATAGAGTATTTGGTCTAAAGCTTATCAGCCAAAAAAATTTAGAATGGTTTTAATTATCATACAAAACTTCTCTAATTCTCTCTGGATGATACATTTTTGGTACCATCTAAGAAGCCACGTGGATGACTTGAGTGGATGGACTCATTTCTAAATTCTTTTGAGATGGATGGTTCAAATGAAGACTTGATATCCTCTCTCCTTGGTATCCTTTTTTAAATGTTGACATAACACAATACAGATTCAGTAAATTCTGAGAAGTCATAAGGCCATATCTATCCTGGTGATGTATTTTCCCAAGTCTTGACAGTTCTCCTTTACCTCTCCCTGAAAAGAGGACCTCAAAGTTCCCATACATTTTTAAATGGTGATCCCATTTCAGTCAGTCCTGCAATGTTTCTGGTAGGATAATGAAGATCTAAAGACTTAATACTCCTGGAAGAAGAGGTTTAGGATAAAAGTAATACCTAACAACTGTAATTTCTAGTGATATTGTGACTCTTTCATTGAAGAGACACTACTCCAAGACATAAGGTTTATATTGTGGGTCCCCATAAGATCTTTACTTTTCAAAACCATGTGATTTAAAAAGTGAACTAGAAATGTTTGATGAGGGTGTTCTTCCAAATATTCTTTGTGGAACAGGTTTGGACGTTAAAAGAATTCAGCATCCAAGATTAATTCTGAAGAGTAACTAACTGATACTAATAATATGGATTAAAGTTTCATGAAGATTTGTGTAACAGACAAAAATTTTGCTTTAGATAGAATAAATAAGGGTTTAAAGCCACCAAGAGTTTCAGCAATTCCTTACATATAAAAATAAGAAATTAGCAACAGACTACCTGCATCAAAGTAGAAAAATTCAATTGAAGTGGGATTTTTTTTCATAAAATATTTTCAGAATCACAGAAGTAATAGAGGTTTTTTTTGTTTTGTTTTGTTTTGTTTTTTAGTTTAGAGTATTTTAACATTTTATTACTGTCAGAGCATAGCCATAGATCTCCTAGTTTAACAGAAGAGGGATTTTGTTTGGGCCAGACAATTCTGTTTTATGCCTGAAATGGTATCTGAATATATAGTTACAACTTGAATGTTGTAAAAACAGATGGGTAATAGAAGGTAAAAGTCATCATGTTCCTTTATGTAATAGAAGTAGAAACAATACAGAATTTATTCCACACCTATTTTGTTTACTAAACAGTTAATGTAAAAAATAAATCTTTAAAAATAATATGAGTAATATAGACTATGTAAAATGTAAATTTATTCAGTATAAGAGACTTCTAAAAAACCAATGTATAAAATTAGCAAAAACTGTATCATTATCATAATAAACATCTATCTATAGATGTATTACAGGCTATGTGCTTGATTAAATATATGTAGAACACACTGTAACAATCATTTTCTTTTGCTCTTGAGACAGAGTTTCACTCTGTCGCCCAGGCTGGAGTGCAGTGGCGCGATCTCGGCTCACTGCAAGCTCCGCCTCCCGGGTTCACGCCATTCTCCTGCCTCAGCCTCCCCAGTAGCTGGGACTACAGGCGCCAGCACCATGCGGCTAGTTTTTTTGTATTTTTAGTAGAGACGGGGTTTCACCGTGTTTGCCAGGCTGGTCTAGATCTCCTGACCTCGTGATCCGCCCGCCTTGGCCTCCCAAAGTGCTGGGATTACAGGCTTGAGCCACCGCGCCCGGCCAAACAACCATTTTCTTATTTAAAAAACAATTACAATATGCCAAGTAGATTAAAAATTTTTTTTCTTAAATTCAAAAATGGTATTGCTAACATCAAATGTGTTTTGGATTGACTTTTCATTTGTGATATTAAATTTGGCAGTGATTTTTTTAACCATTTGTGATTAGTGTTATGCATTTTTCATAATGGTAGGCCAATATTTTACTCCAAGGAACAATCTAGTGTTCCTTTTTTTTTAAGTTATAGCAACGATGTGAGCTTTGAAGCCTGAATTGTAACATAGCCACATTTTACTTAACCAGTGGAGCTCGTTTGTCCCAATTTAACACTTATATAAAATGCCAAGTTAAAATTGAACCCTTGGGCATCCTAGTCATTATTATTGAAGCAGAAATATATTTTTACTTCTTTTGTCATCTTTAATCCCCAACATGACAAAATAAAATATTTTGACTTGTTGACTTTGTCAACAAATATAACTCTTGGCCTTCAATGCCTTTTTCCTCTTTCTTTTCACTTTTGTAGCCATTAACCAAACTTATTACTGCAGTAAGAAAGTTAATCCTTGGAACCTTGCTTTCTTTGGTTCTATTCCACAAAGAATCAATAGCATAATTTCCCTCAAACACTGCAATAATTACTTTCTTCCTTTACTTAAGAACAGTTGGTAACTTTCTATGGCCTGTTATATACACTTTTTATCCTAAGAGTTAATATCTCCCTTCCTCTGCCTCTTTCTCTTTTAGCAGTCTTATTTTCTCCTGCTCTTCGGCACAGTCTCTGCTACTTCCAAGCCATCTGGTTGTTATTGGCACGTGGGATTTGCTTTTAACTTCTTTCCTGCCTATGCAGATGTCACCTTTGAATTACTGGGAACCCACTGTTTCCTGAGGCAGTCCATTTCATCTTTGGATAAGTCCATTAAGAGAGTTTTTCTCTTTGTCACATAAACCGTATAAATCAACTATATAATTTTTACATTTATCTTTGTGTGTATTACACAAAGACCTAACGAAGTCTTTTTTCTTAGTTGTTTGGTATATGTGTCCTGTGTCTACAGTGGTGCTTTGTTTAACCTGTAGGCAAGGATCTCTGCATCACGCACTTCTGCGTTTCCATACCGTGATCCATCCTCCTATCACTCCAGAACCACAACAGTGTAAACTCTAACTTTTGGCATAGTATAGTACATGTTTAATGGATGTTTGATGTGTAGGATACCTTCTAAATGCAGAACTATTCATATGTAAAAGTACATATATTTATACTTATGAAAGGATAATAAAATCTTTAGGAAATGATTCTGTGAATTTTAATTGTAAGGCTAGAATACAAGTCTCATCATGTGCATACTCACCCCCCCTACACACACAGTAAAATGCCTAAACATTTCCAATGATTTAACTAAGAAAACATTACATGCTGTATACTTATCTATAATTGGTTAACAGAGAAGATGTTACATGTTATATATCTATCTAAACCTAAGTGGCTTAGTTTTCACTATGTGTAATGTACTATTATTTTCTATATCATAGATTTAGTTTTACCTGTGAAATTTCATATAATGCAGAAAAAATATTGCTAGTTTTGCCTGTATTTTGCAATGAGAATATGAAAATGTATCTTGGCATTGTTAACCCCAAAATACATTTATAGTGTTCAAATAGTCTATCTAGCAGAACATTTATTAGTATCTCTAAATTGTTAACATCCCTGAATGTTCTTGCATTTTAAACTATTTCAAATATTGTTTCCATGACAATTTTAATTGAATCTCCTGTGATGCTATTTTGGTAATTGTGATCAGCAGTATCTTATAATTAGATTTTAATCAAAACCTTTAATGCTCTAATCTATAATCTGAGAGAAGACACTTATATATCTATGCGGGCTTCTTCTCCTGACCTCCCTCTACTCCACCCAAGAGATGCTATAACCAATGTGATAACTGATCATGGAGAGCAGAGGTTGCTCTCCATTTGTCCCAAGTAATGTGGAAAATATCCAGGGGCAGCAAGGTAGGGTCACGATCAGTTAAAGTCTGGTATAAAGATAAACCTGGTGCTGGACTTCCAACTAAGGCTGTTTACTTCCTGTGTGATCAATAAACACTGACTGACTTGTAGGACGGTTGCTTAGGGTTAGGAGTGCACCTCCTGGTTATGCAGCAGATTGAAGCTGGGGGCACGATTGACTTGGGGTAAGGTGGGTGGCACAGGTGTGGGGGAAGAGTGGGGAGGGCTCCCCTACAGTGCACATTATTGTGCTGCTTTGCAGGTTCGGAATTATCAGCAGTGAATTATTCTTTTTCAGTTTTTATTATTACTAGATTTCTTTAAAGCCCACTTTTATGTCTGCCCATTAATCATCTATGTAATTTTAGAAGGCAAAATGCATGAGGCACAGAGCTAATTATGCATTCTATTATGTCTTTAGATATCTGGATGAAAGTCATGTTCCAACACTCAATCCCTTCCCTAAAACTCATTTCCACAAGTGATGATTTAATGATCTATTTATTTTAAAGGTTTGCCTTTAGGGACAAAGATTATCCTGGTTAACTCCACTTGAAAGAATGACTGTTATTTCATGGAATCTGTAAGCGTTTAGAAAAATCACTGTGGACTTTGAAAACACATTTAATACAAAATGTGTTGAAACCCATGGTTTGGCTATCCCTAGGTAGAAATGATCCCCTTTATACCTATGCAGATTATGAGAGCCACAAAGTCTTCAATTCTCATATTTCATTGAGTAAACACGGAGCTAGCAAGCTGTGGAAACTGTGTATGAGGACAAATTGTAGCTTTGTTTTTTAATTCTAAAGTCAGTATGTGTGAACAAAAAAAGAATGATTTTTGAATCATAACAATTCTTAAATGTGATAATTGCTGATGAATTTACTCTGATCACTTTTGTTCTTTTACCATTCATAGCTAATTTATCACATTACATATAACCAGGAATGCAAACACTAGTCTCATGCATACCTCTCAGTTTGAGCTCTTAGTTTTTCTTTTACTCTTCAGGTGTGAAAAACCTCATTCTTCAGTAATTACATCCACAGCTCCTAGGTATATGTCATATATTTGATTATGAAGAGATATTTTCCTATGTTTCTAACAGCAGAGTGCAGTATTTTGCAAGGAGAGTTGTCTTTGTGATTTAGCATATATTCATTTCTGTTCTACTGTGCTTTGTGTGCCCTTAGAATACAGTTCGATCAAACTGTGTGCAAAAACTTTTCCATTCTAAACTACATTAATATTTTCTAAAACTTAAGTCAAAAATAAGACTGCAACTGAATTCTGGCTTTAGTGACAACAAAGGCAAAGTGGATTTTAGGTGGGAAAGGACTGTCTCCTAGATGTCACTGTCCATCCCGGAGCCACATTTTTGGCAGAAGATTTCCTTGTTCTGGGTCAGGAAGCCTTTACCCACCAAGGAGACAGAACACTTCCCGCAGTTAAAGCATTCGCTATGCCACTGGCTGTCTTGAAAGCAGATAAACTTGGCACCTGTGAGACCTGTAAAGGAATTGGAGAAAAAGATTAATCTATCCTTTCAAGGAACAGATTGAGCATTCTATCATATACTCCTCTAGGAAATGGAGATACAGCCGTGAGCAAGACAACATAGAGGCAAGTAACCCAAAAAAGAATGCTGCTTCCTGGGCCTGTGTCCATCTGGACCTATCCGCTGTAGGAAAGTTCCACCTATGCCACCCAACCAGATTCGCAGCCAAATTCTGCCATAATCTACAGAAGAAGGCAGAATGCTGATATGCAAGTCACGTATTTTTGGAAACAGATAAGGATTGTCTAAGCCGGATAAGAAAATACAGTGTAGCGTAGTGGAAAGAAGGTATAGGTTGTAAAGCCAGAGATATCTAAGTATGAATACATTTCCTCTTTTTCTCTATATGACTTTAAGTTTTCTTAGCTGCAAAATTAAGACAAAATGAAATAAATGTGCACTTTCTAGGCTGACGTCCGATGTTGTAACGACTTTTAGTTTTCTTTCCCCTCATTTTTCTGTGCTTAGTTGTACTTAGATCCTGGCTAACACAGTGAAACCCCGTCTCTACTAAAAATACAAAAACTTAGCCGGGCGAGGTGGCGGGCGCCTGTAGTCCCAGCTACTCCGGAGGCTGAGGCAGGAGAATGGCGTGAACCCGGGAGGCGGAGCTTGCAGTGAGCTGAGATCCGGCCACTGCACTCCAGCCTGGGTGACAGAGCGAGACTCCGTCTCAAAAAAAAAAAAAAAAAGAATACATTCTGGAGTCATATGGTTTGGGACACTATTTCTAGAAAGCCCAAAATAGAGAATTTTGTCTAATCATTCAGCTATCCTAACGTGGTGGCCTTATTACCTCGCTCAGAGACAACTTCAGCTTTTGTTGAATCTGACCAATGAAGCCACGTTATCCAGTGATTGGTTTCTAAGGGCTTTGTCAGCCTCCTCCACTTTAACCTGGGCCTCCCTTGAGCCACACAGTTTCTTTTAAAAGTAGTAGAATTTGAATCGTCAGTGAGGGTCTGATCTCTCTCTCCCTAATGTGATTCCAGGGTATAGTTCAAGAAACTGATTTTGAGAAGTTCCATAAAGGGAGAAAATGTTTAGGGTTTGGGAAGAGGTTGAGATGCCCTAGGCTTGGGTCTTTATTTATTTCGTGTTTTCTCCCAGTAATCTTAGTGCTATTATTTGCTCATCATCCATGGAGTGAGGCTAAAAGAGTTATATAATTCATATGTAATTTCCAAATACTCCATTTGGAATGGTGATGTGAAAGGGTGAATAGCATTCTATTTCAGATACATTCTTCTTAAATAGGATAGTGAACTTCTGTTTCCATCGTAACAAACTTATTTGATGTCTTCATATATAATTTAGTAGTTCATAGAGAAATTTACATCAAATTCCTCTGCTTTCCTTGATTAAATTTATAGCTCGCTTATCTATGATGCTATCAACATTACTTCCTAATAAATGTAAATTAATTATGTACTACTTAATTCCCTTAATGTTATTCAAAACGTTAATAAGCTGACTGCAAGAGTAATGTTCTGTATATACATAAATTATGCTATTCATAAAACTATTACATGTCTAGCATTTTGATACTCATGAGTTTTTCTTAATTTTATTAGTAAGCCTTGTACAAGTGGCAAATATAAAAGCAATTCTTCCAGATTTTATGAAGAAGAAAAACTAGAAGCATCTGACAACTTTAAGAAAGGGCTGAACCAACATGTGAGACGTTTGCAAACTGTTCCAAAAAGGATATGTTTACTCCCTTAAGTCATGAGGGTTATTTGCAGTAAGAAAGTCATCCCTGAAGCGGGTCTCTGGCACCTGTTTTGTCTGGTTTCATAGGTTTCTGACAAGTCAGTAGAATAAGAGCTGGCATTTGTTGAATGCTTGAATGTGTGCCAATCACTATTCTAAGTCTTTATGTGTGTTACCTTATACAGCCCTCACCTTACCTTCATGGGGATAGATATTAGCATCAGTTCCACTTTGCAGACAAAAACTGAAAAATGAGAAGTTTAACCACTTGCCCCAGGTCACCCAGCTAGTAAGCAGCAGACCTACTATTTAAGCACAGGCCAGTTGTCTTTAGAGTCTCTGCTTTTAACCTCATGAAACTAAGTTTGAGTTTCTCTTTGGTAAAGAACATGGTCAAGAACATTAGCATCGCTCTCTGAAGAAACCACAACATTTGAAATTCCTTTTCCTTGAAATAAACAGAGATGGAAGAAAGCAAAGCTGCTCAATTGCTTGTTTTATAAATAAGGCAAATGAAGGCCCCCCACCCTGGAAGTGAGTTAGTCACCCATGGTGACACAGCAGTGGGGGCAGGAGGACCAAGTCTTTTGCTCCTCAGTCCAGAGCACTTTTCACTGCACGAAGCTGCTTCATTTATCCCTGATAATTTAAGGGGTTAATCCTATCTTAAAGGAGGAGAAAATATGGTAGCTATACCTGGAGTTTGTTCAAATGAAGCAGTTCAATGTGCTGGGTTTTAAAAATTATACTTGGTGATTTATAGGTAGATTTCTCAGAGCTTTTTAAAAAAATTAATGGATTAATTAATCTTAATTGACAAATACAAATTGTACATATATAATGTGTTGCTTTTGTATATGTATACATTGTGGAATGGCTAAATCAAGGCAATTAACATATCTATTACCTTATATACTTTTTTTGCGTGTGGTGAGCACATTTAAAATCTATTCTCTTAGCAATTTTCAAGTATATAATACATAGTTGTTAACTGTAGTCCCTATGTTGTACAATAGATCTCTTGAAATTATTTCCCCTGTTTAACTGAAATTTTGTATCCTTTGACCAAGAATACCTAGCTTCTTAAAGTGATATAATAATCAGATGAATGCCAATTTTCTGAAGACATGTGACAGTATCAGATTTCCAATGGTACATCAGTTCAAATAGCTCAATTTTAAAGAAGCAGTACTACAGGGTCTATAGATATTTAACAATTAGATCAAGAAATATTAAAGTGAGTTGTAAGTTTTTGCAGGCATTTCAGTCTCTGGTGTCTCGATCAAAAAGTTTAGAAAAGAGATTAAAATAGTTATTAGACATTTCCTGTGGACTGAAGAGTCTGAATAAAATATATAATATTGCATTTAGATTACTTTTGGGTCAGATTGTTTGCTCTTGATCATCCTCATATTTTTGTGCAGAACGACGTTGTTTTTCCATCTCAACTTTAAAAGCCTGGGCTCAGTGGTCTGGAACAATCTATGAGAAAAATCACTTAGGCACATGAATCTGTGATATATCAGAATTGAAACTCAAGTTCAGGGCTTGTGTAGGCTTTTTGCAGATCAGTATTAGCCATCTGGATGCCCAGAGAATTTTGAAACCTATTTTGAGTTGTTAATTTCCTTATTTTCTCATTGAAGTTCCCTTTTTTTCTGTCCCGATTCAAGAAAAGTATTGTTATAAAATAAATGGACTGTGATTGCAGATTTTACTAGGGAGATTCTGGAGCTCCAGGTACTGTTGGGTATCTGAAAGTCCCATTTTCTAACTAAAATCAGTGGAGATAGTGGCTTGTTCTCTTGGCTATAGGAATTGCCAAATTTGTAGAAGGCAAGAGAGCAGGGTGGTTAAAAGCATGGACCCTGGAGCCCAGTGGTGTGAGACTGCTAAGGCAAGTTCTTGTAAGGGCCAGGAAGGTGATCTAGCTGAGTGATGCAGACAGGGTGCAAGGAACAGAGAGGGCATGCCCAATGCAATTGAACAGCCACTAGTTCCATATGATGATGACCCTGCTGGTTAATGTGGAGACAGCTTGCTCACCCAATGGTAGGTTCTTCCTCTACTTTTAGCTGCAGAGATGGATTTTGCATTTCCAAACATGTTCAGGCCAAACATCACCTACCTGCTGGCCAGATGTAGCCTGTGGGCCAGTGTGAGATCCTGACACACATGGTGCTCCATCTAGAGAAATAAGACCATGCCGGTTTTTCTGGTGACGCCCTCCCTTCCCTTGCAAGTCAGTGAAAGCCTGCCAAGGTGGGGCTTGCTGTGAAACTTTTTCTTTCGGTTGGAAAGTGCATGAAGACTCAACTTTTATTTTGTTACATATTTGAAGATGAAGAAGGAGGAAAGGGATAAAATAATCTTTAATTCTATGGTATGTAAACTGAATTAAAAATTGAAATATGATCTAAGAATACTAGGAATAGAAAGTAGATATACAGTTCTGACACATTATTAGGTGACTATAAATTGCCAGAAAGAATACCTGCTGGATTTCTCAAGTGTCATGCTAGTTTCAGTTCCTTTATTATAGGATTAGCATTTTAAAGGTGTCTCTGAGGAAAAGATGTATTTTTTTTTTACCTTGAAAACCTCTTTAACATGGATCGATTTATCATTAAGAGGGAAATTTTTTTTTCAGTAAAATGCTATCTTGTTTTCTTTCATCTACTCATAAATGCACTTCATAATTGCACGTGAATAGAGAAAAGAGAGTAATACATTTGTTAGAAGCATCTTAAAATGAAGTTTAATTAATTACTGACCTATGTTGCCCTAATTATTACAGCTTCAGATGTTCTATACAATAGTGGAATTTAATTAAAACCTTCCTAACTAAAGGATGCTTGGTCCTATTTTGGAATTAAGCAGGATTCTGATTTATGAGTACTCTTTCCTCCCACTCAAATCTTAATGAGGCTGCAAGCAGACCTCCTTGTGAAGGTCTTTTACTTAGAGTCAGTACCATTAGGTTTAGTAGGTAGTTACCTTTACTGAGTATAGACACCCAAATTATACTTTCCTTGAATAATCCATGTAATATTTATGCTCATATATTTGCACCCACTTGTGTTTATCTCAAAAGGAAACATAAATGAAAGCTTCCCATCCTTTAATCGTATTTCCTAAATTAACTAGACAGCGTTTCATATAGTCATAACTATCTCATGGCAAGATCATATTGAACTGAAGAACTCACCACTAATGGGTTTGGAACAGGCTACACACTTGTTGGCATATAGATGATTGTAGCAGTCCACGCAGAATGGATAGTCGTCTCTGGACATAAACTGCTCTTCACAGAGATCTTTCCTACAGCCACTACACAGAAAACACTCTTTATGCCATAGCTGGTCACAAAATGTTATCCCACCTGAAGTTATCACCTGCCAAAGACCACAGAAAAGGCAATGACCATGGGAGCCATTACAATTCAGATCATTTCATGATTCTCTTGAGATCCTAGTATCTCTGGGGATTAAAGGAAGCAAAAAGAAAAAAAAAAAGATCATTTCATGCCTTCTATGTCCACAACTGGTGCTTTCGGCTACTCTATTTTCATCTTAGGATGTTCTTTTCCTCAAAAAGTCATTAAAAAATTAATTACATGAGAAACCAAAGGTTATAGGAATTAATTGGAAGTAGAAAGAAATAAAAATTATTGTATATTTTTCTCCTACAATGAAATAGAACAGAGGCAGGGCCATATTGGACTCAGGAAGATGGGGGAGAAAACCACACATGTTCTTTATTCACTTCCTCATACTTCTCTGAATTTTCTTAATTTTGGTTTTTAAAGATCTGCTGTTAGAGCTATTTTCTATACTATGTTCTTATAACTACCTGTCTAACTTTAGGGATGCTTAAAAGAATTTTTCTTTTTCCTGAACTTTTTACACCAGGTACAAGAATATCCAACAGCAGTAACTCTGAAGGGAATTGGTAAGCACCATTATTTGTTGATAACGACTACCATTTCTTAAGTGTTCTTTCAGTCCTTAGCATCGTGCTAAGGATGACCTCTTCTGAATATTCTCAACACCTCTACATAGTAGAGACTATTATCTTTCCCTCTTTTCCTATGAGCAACTGCTGAGGGTTACAGTCATTAAGTTACTTGCCATCGCCACAGTGAGCTAGGATTCAAACCTGCATGGTCTGACTCCACAGCCTGTGTGCATCACCATTAATACCATACTGAGTCAAGGTTACCTTGCACAGATAAGCAGTTGAAAATCCTTGCTGAATGAATGAATAAATACCAAAGAAAAAAATAGTTGGAAAGCGATTCCAATATTGTATCTAGCAATGGGGCGTTGTGGGAATCAGAACTCAATGGAGTGAGCCCTGGTTGTACATTGAGCCTTAAGGTGTTATGTGAAGTGTTTTGCCAGAGATGTAATTAGTTCTGCATGAGATAATTTTTTTTCCTAAATGAATTTAATCCATGAATTCTACTTTTTAAAAGGCTGAGAAATCTTTATTTAGAATCAGATGGATAAATATTGGGCAATTTTTCTCGCGTAACTATTTTTAAGCCATATCACCTTTTGAATTTACAGCTAATGAGCTCTTAGAGTTGCTGCAGATATTGGAATGTGTTTTTGTAAATTTTTGTAATGACTGAAGCAATGGGATATCTGAGGTGGTTCCCACAACCTTTGAATCAAATTAACTAGATAGTAAAACATAGAGCCTATTTTAAGCCACCTCCTTGTTTACAAACTCGAAAATGTTATTTGTCTGTGACATAGACTTGTGAAAAAATTATTCTAAAAATATTTTTAATCGTATAACAAATATCTTAGAAATTAAAGATATTTGATATGAAAGATATTTTCCTAGAGGAAAAAAGCATACTATTCTGAATAAGTAAATGGGAAGCATAATGGTGTGATGGAAGTAAAGCAATTTAAAATACCCCCTACTGACTTCCAATGCCCTACAGCAGACACAGCAGAATTCATGATTCCTTTGATTTGTTTGGTCTAATGATTAGCAGGCAATGCTTAAAAGATCTGAAACTTGAAAAATGTATTCACAGCAAAATAAAACTACTAAAGACTGTTTAATTAGAGACAAGAAACTCTGAAACATTAGAAATAGTTTGCTTGTGATTACATTCCTTTTGAAGAGGTAGGAAGGTTAAGATGAAGTCTAATATCTAAGTTTGGTTTTCACCACTGATTGATCCCAGGATTTAGAACAAGTTTCTCCTCTGAAAAAGTGGAGGCAATAATGATTTTGCACTCAGTAGGTGACAGATGAAGAATTGAAGAAGACGTTTAACTCCTTTTGAAACTTGAGGAGTTCGAATTTGAAGGGCTTGTAGTTTAAAATCATTTGCTTTCTGGAGGAAAATAAATCTTAGTGTAACAAAATAAAATCTATGGATTTTAGAGCTTAAAAGTTCTAAGAGCCTGATTGTCAGGTCGTTTTTTCTTTGTTTTAAGAAAATATTTGGGTTTTGGTTTGGGTTGAAAAAAATTGTTTAGATTGGATCATCTTGATCAAAAACATATCCAGCTTTTTAGAAAAGGACTTGTGGTTTTAAAAACTAAATAAAAAATAATCCGGTATGTCATAATCTGTCTACTACCCAATATAAATATTTTGTAAATGTTTGGTGACTTCAAATCATATCCTAAATATAGTTACAGGCTCCAATAACCTGGGAAACATCAGCACTTGGCCTAGACAGTGCTCAGCATGGATGTACTAAAGAAGCTTCACTCTTGAATTGTTATAGCATTGAAAGAGACTTTATATTGTATCCAATAAATGATTTTAAGATAATTCTCACAAATTTCATTACTGTTTTAGTCTAAGTCTTTAAGGAATGAAGTCTAAAATTGGCTAACTCAGTTGTCTCTCAAAACAGTGAGATGAATCTATTCATTTTATTTCCAGCATGATTTTAATTTCTTTAATTTTTAAGTTTTGTATATTTTTTAGAGATAGGATCTCATTGTCACCCAGGCTGGAGTACAGTGGCTCAATCATAGCTCACTGCAGCCTTGAATTTCTGGACTCAAGTGATCCTCCTGCCTCAGCCTCCCAAGTAGCTGGGACTACAGGCACATGTCACCATACTTGGCTAATGTTTAAACTTTTTTTTTTTTTTAAATAGAGACAGGGTCTCACTATGTTGCCCAGGCTGGTCTTGAACTCCTGACCTCAGGCAATCTTCTGACCTTGGCTTTCCAAAGTGTTGGGATTACAGACATGAGCCACCATGCCCAACCTCCAGCATGTTTTTAAATGCTGTCATTGGTAATTCTTTGGAATTCATATGTCACGTGGTCATATGGCTTGATTGCTGCTTGTAAAGTCATTTTCTAAGCTAGTGTTTTGGTAGAGTAATGAAGGTCTCAGTCATGAGATTATTTTATATCATGTCATCAATTACAATTCTCAGCCATCAGCATTGTATAATTTAATAATTATAACTTAGTATAGTATATTGCTGCCTCTTTAAATGAAGTACTGGTATTGGTTATGCATGTTAAACAATCACTGCATGTGTGTGTATGTGTATGTGTGTTCACATATGCGTGTGTAGAAAGTGGTAGTGTGACTTCCAGCTGTCCAGATATACAAACGGGCTTAAGAGTTCTCCCAAAGTGGCCCATAGATAAAAAGTACTTTGAAACCACTATACTAATCCAATGTATTTTCATGATTCAGCTTTCTTATGACAATTTATGGTGTCATTTTAAACTTATGATGCCTCAGAGATCAAGGATTTCTTTGAGAACATCCCATATATATTATATGGAATGCAGACAGGCTTCATGAAGGTGTTAGAGCTACTTTTTCACATAAAAGCTTAGAGGATAAAAAAAGAATTGGATGAAGTTTACTTCAAAAAAATCACTTTTTTTTTTCTCTTAGAAAATGTTTTTAGAGTGGGAAGCCAAGTCAGAAGGCTGTACATGATCCTGGAGCTGGAGTGAAGGAACTTGCTGCCCTTAGTCTTCTTTCTGTCTTTTGTCTGCTGAACGTCCCCCATGATCTTGGCACTCTCTTGAGCTGATTGCTCTACTCTTAGGAAATACAAAAGCTTCAAGTCAAGAAGACATTTGCATTGCTGAGAAAGAATGTGAAGAGTTAAACGCCCTGTTTAACTTGGTTCCCTTAGTCACTTTGTGAGGCAAATCCATATTTCTCTGAAACAGTTAATACTGAATGGATCAAAAATTATTTTTTAAGAAATATCTGTATTCAAAGAGAGACCTGTGCTTTTCTCTCAGAATACGTGAGATCTTGTATAAAAGCAGTGAATGGGCCAGGTGTGGTGGCTCATGCCTGTAATCCCAGCACTTTGAAAGGCTGAGGCAGGTGGATCACCTGAGGTCAGGAGTTTGAGACCAGCCTGACCAACATGGTGAAACCCTGTGTCCACTAAAAATACAAAAGTTAGCTGCATGCAGTGGCAAGCACCTGTAATCCCAGCTACTCAGAAGACTGAGGCACGAGAATCTCTTGAACCCGGGAGGCAGCGGTTGTAGTGAACTGAGATTGTACCACTGCACTCCAGCATGGGCGACAGAGTGAGAATCCATCTCAGGAAGAAAAAAAACAAAACAACAACAATAAAAAAAAAAAAACAGTGCAATAAACTGGAATACCAAATCACTTGAGCTGTTTGGAATATTAAATTCTTGCTGTGGCTGGAATTTTATGGTTAACAAAAAAAAGATGGTTATCGTCATCGTGACAATTAGTGGTTTGGACATGTTGAAAGTCCAAACTACTATGGGTGTGTGATTGCAGATATAGCGTAACAATATCAGTTCATTCCAAATATACGATACAGCTAAAAAGAAATGGTTTGAGTTTCCCTAGGCTTCACCCTCTTTAGAAAATTACCTTCTTACAAAAGTTGCAGTAGTGAGCAAACTCCTTCTCAAAACACGGCACACAAAAATTGCCACTCTCTTTGGAGATCAAAGGCTTTGTCCCTATAGGTTGTCGGCAATTCTCACACACAAAACAGGTTTCATGCCAGTAGTTTCCTTTAAATTCCATTTTGCGGGAACCTGTACTCCAAAATTAAGGACCTGTTAGTATAAGTCAAGCATAACACAGATCAAATTACTTTACGACGTTTTAAGTTAAGATGATAAATGAATTGTCCTTTTAGAAAAATAGCATTTTTTCAGGTTCAAAAAAACCCATTCATCTGAGGAAAAAAAAAAAGAAAAGGTTGGTAAAGTTCAGCCATGGTGATGGACAATCACTCTTACACTGAAAAGTCTTTCAAGCCCTTCATAACCTCTAATCTGGAGATGTAAAAGTACTTCGAATGAAGACTCCTAATCGTTTTACATGGTTTGGATAAATTGGGCCATCAAAATCATTACAGGGGTATTAAAAATGCCCTGAGCACAACTACTGAGACTACGCTGTGCAGTTATGGCCTTCTAGAAATTCTCTGAATCCATAATAAGAAAATGAGAGAGCACGAGTGAGACAGTAAGATTGAATTATGTTCTTATGCTGCTGTCCATAGAGATTGAGAAGAAGATCAAAATATAAAGAATCAGTCCTTGCCAAAAGTGGAATGATATACATGAACCCTGTCTTCCCTAAGAGAGAATAACAATGACTGATCCCCAAAACAGTTTGTGTCAAGCTACGAAATGACAGTTGGCCCCAGTCGCCAATGATGAATCACTCTTTCTGATGCCATTCATTATGCCTAGGGCACTGCGTTTAATGTAGTATTATTGCTATAAATTTTTCTTTATTTTATGGGTGAGGTTCTGGTTTGAAATGTTTCAATGAATTAGACTTTATGAAAATACACAGAACACTGTAATTTACCTATTCAAGGATAATGAATGAACAATCTTTTTATTTCTAAGGTACACGGAAGGAGATTGAGAGAGTAAGAAAGATGTCTTTCTCAAAACCAGGGTTTTGGGAGCTGCAGCACTCCTCATGTGCTGGGACTTAATGAAAAGCATGGCAGCTTCAGTTAGAGACAGGAGCCCCCTTGAGATCCTACCAGGCATGATGGTCCTCTTGCAGTGGAAGCACTTGGAGGAGCATTCGTTAGAATAGCACTCCGTGCACAGCAGGCGCTCATCCTTGGCAGCAAAAGGCTTTTCCACCAAAGAGTGATTGCATTTGGTGCACTTGAAGCATCCTTCGTGCCAGTGCCGGTCTTTGTAACAAAGATCCTTTGAGACAGTAAATAAAAGTTAATTAAATGTGGTTGTGACAAAACAGGACATTTTATAAGACAAAACTGAACACTCCTGGGACTCTCATGTCAGTAGGTTGTGCTAGTAGCTTGAGGGAAAGTTGTTACTGAAACTGTTACCCATAGAGAGGAGACTCTCTGGGGTAATTAAGAGCTAGAGCCCAGGGCTTTCTTGGTGGGTCACTTAAGGCAGCTGGGAAAAAACAAATGAATTCTCTGCTGTGTCTTCAAAATTTGCCTATATTCTTTTTATAAACTACAATAGAGGTTTTTCGTGGAATGATTTTTTAAAATTTTGGGATACAATGTTCTATTACTTTTTGAGACTTATCTAAAAAGCAAACAAAAAATAACATCACCTAAGTAATGCAAACGCAGAAAGAAAGGAAGAAAGACAGAGAGAGAGAGAAAGACATTTGGAGG
>NW_012109153.1:1915782-1938800 GCF_000951045.1 Mandrillus leucophaeus
AAGGAAGGAAGGAAGGAAGGAAGGAAGGAAGAGATAATAAGCATGTCGGAGGAATGGGTGGTAGGAGTGAGAGCTATCACTAGGGCTTAGTAGAAATAAAGCTGATTTTACGTCAGAAAACAGATTTTGAATCCTTACAACTTCAATTCTTTATGCATTTATTTATACCTTTGTCATTCCAGAAATAACAAACACACCCAGAGGGTTACCAAGGGCTTGGAAACAGCAGGAAAATTCTAGCTGTGTAACTTTGGACAAATAGCTTAACATCACTAATCTTTAGCATTCTCAGCTACCTTATAAGATCACGTGAGGATTAAGCATATGTTGTATTTCATAGTGCTAAGTGTAGTGGCTAGAGTTTGACTGCTGGTAACTTTTAAGATCCTTGTATATCCAGTAGCAGAGAAATGGTGTTGAAAGTCAACACTAAAGGAAAAGAGGCACTCCAACCCACTTGTTTGCTGTTCATATGCAGTAATTCTGTAAATTGTGTTGAGACTTACCTTAGAATCGGATTCAATTGGTTTTTTGCACTCCTCGCAATAGTTAGAAAATACACGATCATAACATGTAACACAGTACGGACTGTCATCCTTTAGTACATATTTCTTCCCAAGAAGTGATGCTGTGCAGTATTGACAGTAAAACTGAGCAGTTGTCATTTTGGTTTGATCCTGTGAATGACAAAGTGATTCATGTATATAAAAGCAGAATTTTGTTTATAGGATAAATGATGAAACCTTAATGTAATGTGAGTGAAGCATTCGGATGAATTTATATTTTCTTAAGCAAAAATCCACCAATTTAGGAAAATATGCTTCTAGTTATGGTGACATTTGGAGTGATTTAGGAAAGGTTACTCTCCCATCTTGGCAGTTCTTGTGTGTTTTGCTAAAAAAATGCATAAAACCTGCAGCTAGATTATGAAAAACATCTTGTGTTTATCATAAGCTAATGTGGAATTCAATGAGAATATGGTATCTGTTGAAACAGGATGGTTTTACCTCAAGGATATAAATATAAACTGTTGCTAGGGCTTTTAATAACTCTCATCACTTACTTCTTGCTGGAAAATTCTAGAGGCAGATTTTGATGGAAAAACAGTCTTTTTTACTGAAATATAAATTAATAATCAATACATTGTCATTCGAGTCTTCACTGAATAAGGGCTCTGCACATTTACCCCAAGGTCTTCCTGTACCACATCCCCTCCTTAGCTGTGACTTCCACCATCCCAAATGTGCTGATGACTCCAAAATCTCTGTTTTCTACTAGCTTTAGATATCTTCATTTAAATATCTTTTACCAAGCTGGCCAAATAAAACTCCTCAGCAGGTAGGATTCTGAACAAGTGCTAGGTCTTTGTGACTATTGTTGAACAATTGCCCAAATGCAGAAGTGCATATAAAATCATCAGTGGTAGAAAACAATAATAGGTTCCTTCAGGCTTTAGGGCCAAAGTAACATGTATAGAGCATGAATAATAGCAGCAGCTATTCCATTATAGCTATGGATAAAATAGCTAGAATTCATCTGCAAGGTGAAAATCATTCTGTAAGGTGAATAAAAAAGCTGATATGAAACCTAAAGCCAGTGGTAGATAAGGATTCTGATTGTCTTGTAAATTTGGAAAGCCATTAAGAAACAACGCATATAGATTTCCAAAGGTTTTAAGTAGGCGTTGAACATGAATTCTTTGTTGTTACAAAAAAAAAAAAGTAGTACTGCTTTTCCTCGGAAAATGAGATTTGTTATCTCAGGATTTACTGGAATATATTAGGAGCTTTGAATATTTTCTAATTCTCTCCCAACAGAATTTTTTTTAATTTTGGCGAAATCAGAGGAGCAATTAACGATGATGATACAACAGCGTTTTTGATACTAGTTTGTACTGACTACATTTGAACTGTTATTCTCATGCGTTTTGCCTTATTCTAGTGATGAAGTTCCCAGCAGAGAGCCTTGCTAAATGCACATGATTATTAATTCTGTACATAGCAGTTTTGCTATATTGTTCTTCACTAACAAGTAGAGAAAAGGCAGAGGATTTGGAATATGTGGGTCTTTTCCCAGGAAAGATGAAATGCAGACTAGAAAGTTCGCAATGGAACATGGCCAAAATCATCTACAAGGAACATTGAATTCTCCATTTGATTAATTCCACAGAAATGTTCCTTCCTAGTGAGTACAAACACACTCAGAGGGTTACTGAAGGCTTGAAAACAGCAGGAAAATAGATCTAATTCCCTTGAAAGGTTTAAAAATAAAAGTTTTATTCACATTTACAGCAATCAAGTATTTATCACTTCATAGAAATAAAGTATGTACCTTTAACTCTCTTTACTTAATATGGAAAACGTCACTTTCATTAATATTTATTTTCGTTTTAGATGTATATAATAGCATCATGAAACATAGCCCCTCAGTGGTTAGGAACTGGCAGTCTACTGCCATTTTGTGAGGCTTTTAGTGTATTATAAAATGAATATATAAAACCACAAAAGGGATTACACCAAATTGATAATATTTCAATTGCTTATTTCAAATGACACTTTAAACATGACAACATCAAAATACCTGTAACTTATTTAGTGATCAGATCAGATGCCTAAATATAAGACAAGATGGTCCTTCTCCCATCCAAGTCCTAATAGGATAATAGGCCTGGATCCACAGAAAATTCCTTACAACATAGACCATATGTTTTTTTTTGAGATGAAGTCTTGCTCTGTCACCCAGACTGGAGTGCAGTGGTGCGATCTCTGCTCACTGCAAGCTCCGCCTCCCGGATTCACGCCATTCTCCTGCCTCAGCATCCTGAGTAGCTGGGATTACAGGCGCCCGCCACCGCGCCCGGCTAGTTTTTTTGTTTTTTGTTTTTTTGTTTTGTTTTGTTTTGTTTTGTATTTTTAATAGAGTCAGGGTTTCACCGTGATAGCCAGGATGGTCTCTATGTCCTGACCTTGTGATCCGTCCGCCTAGGCCTCCCAAAGTGCTGGGATTACAGGCGTGAGCCACCGCACCCGGCCTCTTAAAAGAAATTCACTTCTTATTCAATTCTGTTTTGTAAAAGCAACATCAGGAAGTTGGGTAGGGTGAGGACAGAATTGGTCTAATATCTCAAAACCTTGTGATTTTACACTTGTAGGACTATACAGTGGGAGGAGGCATTTGGTCCAGGTTAACACTTCTTAAATATTTACTCAGTGATTTGAACTCCCTGCCCCCTTAAGGAGTCTGGATTCTCTTAGCTTAGCCCCTGTCTTAGTAATAGTGAATGTAATTTGAAGTAAGAGAACAAACTGAATGTTTATTCTTTTCTTCTTGGTTAGAAAAAATACACTAAGAAATTCATTCCTCATTTTCATGAAGTCTATCGTTTAACTATTGATCTTTGAATATATCCAAATAGTGTTTCTTAAAAATAGAGGTATTATAACTATATAAAAGATACACATTCTATTAGAACGATATAGAATTCTTAGAGAACCATTATAATAGAAAGGAGAGTGAGGAGAGACCTTTCTAGGAAGACCTTAAGGAAGTTAAGCTGTTGGAAATCTGTTAGGAAGGAAGGAAGATTGGAAGAAAGGAAGGAAGAAAAGAAGGAAGGAAAGAAAGAAGAAAGGAAGGAAAGATCAAACTTTATTGAGGAAGGGAAAAGACAAGTGAGAGAATGGCATAGGAGCTCATTTGAAGTTGGGAAATGTTTAGTCTTGAGAACAAATTTTCACCTGGGTACATTAAGGATGAAGAAGGATCTTGAAACTTGAAAGCTTTTTAAAGTGATTTGAACTTCGAATGCAAGCAGTTCTAACTGGAATGAAGCAGGCAGAACAGGTTAGAGAATGAATTTTTCCAATCTGACCACTTTTTACTATTTTACGCTTTTCTAAACATTATTCTTTACTTTTTCCTCTTCTTTAACACTAACATTAATAGTTTAAAATTCTCAGGGAATAATTCTGTGTCCAGAAGAGCAAGCCAATTAGCTTGTTTTAATCATGCCCTAACAGGTAGAGCTGTAGGAAAGAGGATGAGGACTATGTGATTTTTGTCTCAGGAATCACCACCTGAGGAATAATTTGTCAAAGACATTGGAAAATTTTTGCTTTCAAAGATTAAAAAGTCTTGAGCAAAGCTGTTCTTAATTATGAACTGTAAGAACTATTAATATAAACAATGTACCCCCAATTGGTTAGCATTCAACTTTTCTAGGTGTGAACTCAGCAGTGCTAGTCATTCACTTGGAATGTATCACTTAGACATTCTTCTCAAACTTCTTTCAAAGTTATTCAGCAACTAACACAACATTTAAGCCCAGAAGTTTTATCTTTGCATATTGGGATTTTAGAAGGTTTATTTAGTGGTACACTGATACGTCAAAGAACATAATGAAGACAGATGAGTAGAAGACAGATGAGTAGTTGAGCAATTCAATGGCATCAATAGACTTGGCTTTGTTTTTCTAGTTCCCTCCTTTAGATTTTAGATTTCTCCCTTAAAAAGATGTAAGTTCGGCTGTGCTGTGTCTCGCCTGTAATCCCAGCGCTTTGGGAGTCCGAGGTGGGCGGATCACCTGAGGTTGGGAGTTTAAGACCAGCCTGACCAACATGGAGAAACCCCTGCTCTACTAAAAATATAAAATTAGCCGGGTGTGGTGGCGCAAGCCTGTGATTTCAGCTACTTGGGAGGCTGAGGCAGGAGAATCACTTGAACTCGGGAGGTGAAGGTTGTGGTGAGCCCGGATAGCACCATTGCACTCCAGCCTGGGCAACAAGAGCAAAAACTCCGTCTCAAAAAAAAAAAAAAAAAAAAAAAAAGATGTAAGTTCATTGGTAATAGTTTCTGTAGCTGAGAATGTTATTTCTTAGGTGCTATTTTTAAAACCAGAACAATTTTGCGTCAAGTTATATTTTATGGTGAGTTATTGATAAAAAGCCTAATGCTATGAGTAATATATCCACTTAACATTTTTACTATGCTATGCAGAATGAATAGATTCACAAGAAGTGTAGTTGAGAACATTTCACGTGGGAGAGAGGCAAGGACTAGGTGCCATGCCTGGTATCTTTAATGTACTATTGTTTGCAAGGCATCACACACCATCTATTTATTAATGCATTTGAAAAACATGTAAAGTACATGTCATTTGCAAAGTAATCTGCTGCAAGTTGTAAAGGATATAAAAATAGATTAGACTCACATACTGTCTGCAGAGAGCTTATGATCTAGGAGGAAGAGTAAGGACATTTCATACATCACTAAACAAAAGTTAGGAAGTGATGAGAATAAATGAAAGGTTACAAGTTTTATAGCAGTAGTTCTAAACATTAGGTACACATTAGAATTTAAAAAAAGTCCAAGGTGCATCCCTGTCTCAGATAAATTAGACTTTTTGGGAGTGCACTAAAAATAAGTATTTTTCCATTCTCAAGTAGCTCTAATATCCAGCGTGGTTGAAAACCACCCTCTTAAAGAAGGAGGAAGGACAATTACTTTCAGCTAGGAAAAATTCAGGAACAACCTGAAGCAGTGGCAACTGAATGACTTTTGTAGCAGATATTATGGATTGGCCTTCCCAAACTTGATTTTATCCTCTTTCAAGTTGGAGAGATCAAGGAATTAAAAGCATTTCCTGGATCTTCTTACAGTGTGTGTTCAGGATGCAAATTTGTCTCTGCTACAAACACATGGGAAAATCAGCAGGTGGATATGAAATGAAAGACGTGTTCCTGCTGCTGTTGATGGTGGCAAATCGGCTGGCTGAGATGTGAACAGCTTCTATCCATTCAGAATGCCAGGATTCAGGTTTCCTAACTGGTGTTTTTGCTGGGAGAGACAGTTGTGGTGGTACTCGTGGCAGCAGCAGCAAGTTTATGACCTCTAGATCACCAGCAGAATGGATGTGGAAGTGGGCAAAGGGCAGTCTCTACCACCCTTGGAGTAATTTCAGAAATACTAACCATAATACTTAATACTCCTATATGTTTCCTGAACATATAGGCTGAGTCCTCTGTCAACTGCTCTATGTGGATCTTTTTAAATCTTTGCAATGATCCCCTGAGGAGGTCTATTATTATTATGCTCATTTGATGGATGAGCAAACCAAAACTTAGGAGGCCAAGATCACTTGGCTGATAAAAATGCTAGGTCTAGGGTGCAAGTCTACAACTTTTAGAAACTGAAGCCGAGGATCTTAGCCAGTGTAAACCTGTCCTTTCCTTGAGATGTGGAGAAGGGCATTTAGATGCAGCAACAGAATTGGGAAGGGCACTGACACTTGTATATGTGAGGCATGCATGGAAAACAGTAAGTACCGTATTCTAAATGGCTTGCAGAGCATGACAGGGTAAATATTGGAAGACAAATTTGAAAAGGAAGACTAGAGCAAGATCATCAATGGCTTAAGTTTCATGCTAGTTTTGAACTTTTTTCCATAGAAAAAATATAATCATTGATGATTTAGAACAGGTAAGTGCCATGTTTTGAGCTGAGACTTATGAGAATTAATTTAGAAACAGTGATAGAAGGGATTAAAGGTAGATATACCATAAACAGGAAAACTAATTCGAAACTCATTTTTCAATATGTGGTCTAATCAACAAATATTATGCCTTCTGTACAAAATGTGCTGTTTTTTGTGTTGGGGGGAGGGGATATGGAGAATCAATGAGCTATTTCCCTTAAGGGAAAATTCATTAAATAAACAAATCATAAGAATAAAATTATTAATCAATTTACATGAACAAGTAATTATATATAATATATAATGTTAAACATGTATGTACATATTAAATTATATATTGGCATATATTATATATATAAAGAGAGAGTTGCAGAGACTGTGAGATCAAGTGATAGAAGAATACAACCATGTATGAAGTCTTGGAATTCTGAGAAGCCAAAGACTGAGTCTTGTTTAAAGGGTGAGAATGACGTTGGAAATGGGGAAGGGATGGAAGCATTTGGGGTATTCATGTTGGAGGTAATGATGGCCTGATTTAGAAAAGAGTATTGAGATCATGTGCAAGATGCAGTAGGACTTAAAAAGTGAATGCATTTGGGAGGCAGAGAGAGTAGTTCTGAAATTTCATATACAGTTCCTGGTAGAATTAGTATGCCACATGGGAGTACACAAAGAGAAACTAGTTGGAAGACAAGATGAACTCAGGTTTAGTTATATTGAATTTGAGGAACTAAACTAGATAGCCATCAAGCTGTATGTCCAAAATATTAGGCATCGAAATGTGTTAGATTAAGAAGTTTAGACTATTTTCCTGGATGAGCTAATTAGTAGTTGAGGAACTGCAATGGTAACTGAAGTTATGAGACTGAATGAGACCATCAAATAAACCCTAGTATAGAAAAGTGAAAACAGATAAAATACGAACTCATGGATAAATGCATGTTATGTGATGGGAAAGAGATTAAGCTGATGTAGTGAAGGTCACAGCGTTTTGAAAGACAAAAGAAATGAGAACTTCAAGAAGAGAATATATGTTAATAACAATTAAGGAAAGTGTCAACAAGGAGGTAAATGATGCCTTCAAGAGAATAGTTTGGAGACACTAAATTGTCTGATGTCAGATTTCAGAGTTAAAACGTGAGTGAGGAGATGCTCATTGCTGACAGCTTAGAAAACTGCATGTTCAAAAACACACGCCTAAGGAATAAAAAGCAAACAAAATAAAATGTGTTGCTGAACTGGCAAGAAAGTAAGGGAAAATCTCAGAGGCTAAAAATAAGAAGAAAGCAGGAAACTAGAAAGGTTAACACTCTCTAAAGGAGCCATCTGTCCTGAGGATGTCTTCTGAGCCATGATGACCTCGTTATCCAAGTATTTACAGCCTGGACTTATACCAACCGTAAGGTCTAAAACTTGTAGCTTTTAGTTTAAAAGGCTTAGTTTAAAATGGAACACAAGAAAATCCTCTATGAAAGAATGTCGCATCATCCTAGGCCTAAAAAAATTCATACATATAAATTTTCATTAAACATGAATTCACAAAGTATTTAAAATAAGAATAAGCAATGAAAACAAGCAGTATAAGTAAAAATCCAGCAAAGAAAATAATTGATCTCCAACAAAACAATTTAACATGAGAAATAACAGATACAAAATGGAAAATAATTATGTTTAACATATTTAAAGACATAACAGAGGGCATTATCTAGAAAAATTCAGGAGAATAAAAATGACTAGGCAGACTTGCAAGAGAACTGATAGAAATAATAGCAATAAAAATGTATCATTAAAATTAAAACTTAGATTAAGATGTGGATTAAAATCAGTTGAAGGGAAAATTAATAAACTTGGAGATAGAACTAAAGATATACTATATAATGAAGAAAGAAAAAGAGATAGAAAATATATCAGTTAAAAAAAAGTAGAAGATAGAGTAAAAGGATTTGACCTAAGTCTTTACAGAATTTCAAAAGAAGATAATAGAGAAAATGAGAAATATGCAAAGGTTGCAGATAGAATTGACTTTCCAAGAATTAATGACATAAATGTATAGATGCAGAAAGTAAAACAAATTTCAGGCATCATAAAAACAAACACATCATAATAAAGATGCCATACTCTAGAAACAAAGATGATCTTAAAGACATTCAAAGAGAAAAAAAAATCTAAAACACCAACAAGTAGATATGAAGACAACTTCTAAACAGCAACAATAGAAACCAGAAGGAACTGAAATAATACTAAGAGAAAATAAGTAAACCCTATACCTGTATACTCAGTGAAGCTGAATTTAAAGAATAGGATGACATAAAAACATATTTAAGTTGACAAAAGCTATGTTTACTACCAAAAAACCCTCACTGAAGGTAATTCTAAAGAACGTGGTTTGAAAAAAAGAAAGAAGAAAGGAAACTCTCTAAAGGAAGGTTTAGGAAAATGGAAGACCAAGAGAAAGAATAAGGAGCAAAGACCTTGACTAACATGCAGTTACCTAAAAATAAACATTGACTGTATGAAACAACAATAATAATTTGTGGGGTTCAAAAACACATAATAGTATCAATGTACTGGGGAAAATAGAATTTAAGTGAGGAAAGAGTTGATTGTTAACCCTTGTATTGTTGGAAAAGAATACATTAACTGAGTTACATTAAGATTAAGTATTTCTCATGTTAAAATTTTAATCATAAGCCCTTATATTTGTTAAATTTTAATGGAAAACTCTAAACATAGAAATAGAAATAAGTAAAACAAAATTGTTTCATAGAAACTAGATAGGAAAAAGAAAAATAGAAAACTGAGACATCACAAAAGAAGAAGATACAGGATACATGTTAAACCCGAATCAAACCAAATGGAGTGGTTAAACTTTCTTGGTTGAAAACCAAAATATTCCAAAGATGATCCAAAAGTAACTACCTACATCTGCAACCAATCTGAGTTCAAATCCCAACAAATTCTTGTCAGCTTCAGTCAAAGATTTGATGAAAGGGAAATACAGTTTTCTTTAATACCATTTGAAACAGAGGTCAGCCTAATTTAATATTTTTGTTAACTGCAACTCAGCATAACACTTGACAGAAACTAAAAGTTCTTCCCCTTGACCTAGCCATGTGACAAGAAAGGAGTGCATCCTCTGGGGGCAAAACAAAACAAAACAAAACAAAACAAAACAAAACAAAAATTGTACATGTGTATTTTGTTCCAATGTTTGGTAGGCAAAAAATTATAAGATATCTCAAGAAGTAAATATATACATTTTTTAAATTCTAATATTTATTTGATCCTTTTCCAGTTCTTTCATTTTTCTGCTGAAATCATTTATACATTCACTCATTATGTTCATTTCCTTCCAAATATTTAACATAAGTATAATAAAGTCCCTATGGGGTCTTATGTTTAAAAATATTTGTAGTAGAGAATTCAATGGATAAGATTATCAACAGATCAAAAAAAGCAAAAGTAAAAATCAGCAAATTTGAAATGAAACAAACTAATGCATAAAGAGAAAATTCACTAAATGAAGATAGTAGAAATAATTTTTCCCCAAATAAAATAGGTGAAAGACTTCCATTCCAATAATGGTACTCTGTATAATTCAAACCATGAGGCAGCTGTGAACCACCAGAGAAGCTAGAAAAAATATATACTTAAAAAATGTACCTTGGAGGCATCATATAATTAATATCACAGTGAAGAATTAATAGGCAATGTCCAAAAGAAAGAGAAAAACATAGATGAGCTTGATAATTGGCTTTCCACAGAAGAACATGTACATTCAGGAAGATAAAATGAATAGTATGAGAAGCTGTATGGACTTCTCACAGCCTTGAAAGGATAAGGGGACATAGATTGAGGTCTGTGGACCTTCAATGTAGCAGGCCTGGTAAGCTTATCATTGTGTAGGTGAGATTTCTATGCCCTTGGAGTAAGGCAAATTAGAAGTAAACTAGTATTTCAGAGACTGAAGCCCAGCTTTGAATTACCTCAGTTTCTAAAATTATATTAAGATAACCTTGGAATTCTGATATCCCTAGGTGAACACCAGAGAAAACACACATCCTGTCTGAAGGAAGAAAACATCATACTAGGCCTCAATTACTTCTACACCAATGTCTAGCACTAAACAAAAATGACCATGTTCAAAAGAAGACAAGGGAACATGAAGAATAGAAACATACACGCAGGAAGCCATAGATTTTGGAGTTATAAGACAGAACATAAAACTATTCTTAATATGTTCAAGGAGGTAAATAAAATAAGGAGCAAAAATGTACAGAGAATTAAAAACAATGAAAAAGAATGAAGTGTAAATTATAGTACAGAAATATACAATGATTGAAATTAGGGACATAACAGGAAATTTTAGAAAAGATTGGGTGAAATGAAAAAGATAAAATAGAAAATAAAATTAAGCATGATGATAAAAGGTATGAAAAGTATAATTTAAAAAGTAAGAAACATAGGTGATAGAATGAGAATGATAAAAGAGAAAAATATACAAGTTGTATTTGGAGAAATAATGGCCAGTCTACCAAAACTGATAAAATACATGTCCCAAATTTTAAAAACCAAGAAACCATGAACCTTAACTGACCTGAAAAACACACTTGGACACATCAGGGTACAACTACTAAAAATCAAAGACAAATAACATATCAAAAATAGATGATAAAGTATTACTTTCAGATTAACAACAAATTGAGAAGATACCTACTTCTTCTAGACAATGGAGAGATATATGCAAATTGCTGAAAAAAATTAGCAACCAACCTAGAAGTCTATGCCCAGGTAAAAGGTCTTTTGACAATTCAGGTAAAAGCATTTTCAGGCCAACAGAAACTAAATTTATTGATCATCCAGCCACGTTAAAATAAATACCGAAGAGTGTTCTTTGGGCAAAAGTACACATTGGAGCTCACAGGTGCAGAAAAGAGTAGGGAAAAAAATGAAAATTGTAAACATGTAGACGAATCTATGTAAAACTGACTATGTAGAACTACCCTATGTCAAAGAATTAGAAAATTTAGGTAAGATGGAAAAATCTAAAATAAATAAAACTATTAAAATTGATACAAGAAGAAATAAAAAATTATGACAACTATTAGATAAAATGAATTTGTAATTAAAAGCCTACATACAGAGTGAAATAAAGCCAAAGTGGCTTCACCAGTGGATTTGCCAAGCTTTAAAGAAGAAATAACAGCCATCTCATACAAACTAAATCAAATAAGTACAAACAGAGAACATGCTGTGGTTAATTTTGAACTCATTAACACTTTGGTATCAAAATCTAAAATCAGTATGAGAAAGGAAAATTTTAGGTCCATAATACTTCTGGCAATAAATACAAAACCCAACCCCAAATAACAAGCAACGAAATCCAGTGATATATGATGAGATTAGTATATTGTGATCAAGTTGATTTCATTTTAGGAATGCCAAGTTCAGTTTAAAATTCAAGAGAATCACTGTGTTTCAATAATTTTACCAAGAAAAGGGACAGCTGTAAAATTACCTCAGCAGCTGCAGAAAAGGCATTTGATAAAATCTTCAATTTATGATTAAAAACTCTTAGCAAACTAAAAATAAAAGAAACTTCTTCCATGTGGTTTTAAAAAACCTATAGCAAACATTATACTTAATGGTACATGTTGATAACTTTTACTCAGATTATGAATAGGAAAAGAATATCCACAATCACCACTTCAATTCAGCTTTATACTGGAAGCCACAGATTTTGCAGTAAGGTGAGGGAAAAAAAGTACAAGAGTTAAAAGGAAACAAACTCCCTATGTGCTGATGATCTAATTGTGGAGAAAATCCAAAAAATTCTATAATACCTGATTAGAATTTACAAGTTAGTTATTAGAGTTGCTCAATAAAATGTCTATATATAAAAATCAATTTTATTCCTAGCAGTAACAAACAAAGTGAAATGAAAAAAGTCATTTGTGATATCATTTAAATTCCCTGAAACACCTTGCTATAAACCTAATAAGAATGTACGAGATCTCTACATAGAAAACTATAAAACTTTGAAGGAATAGACAGAAGACCAAAATAAATACATGGAAGGATAATACCATGCTTTTAGACTTGAAGACTTACTATTGTGAAGGTATTATTTCCCCTTCAATTGCCCTATAGATGCAAAATAAAATTCTATCAGGTTATTTTTGTTACAAGCTAATTCCATAACTTATAAAGAAATGCAGAGGGCCAGGAATAGTGTAATCACATTTGAACAAGAACAAGATTGGAAGACTTGCTAAGTCAGATATGAAGACATTATAAAGCTACTATAGTGGATGGTATTGTATAAACACAGGATTAAATACTTAGATCACCAGAACAGAATAGAGAGCTCAAAAGCGAATCTATACATATATAACACACGACCTAAGGAACAGTGAGGGATAACAAATAATAGGAATGGTCTTTTTAGTAAATGGTGTTGGGTCAATTGTATTTGTTTCCATATGAAAAAGAGTGAAACTAGATTACTACTTCACATGACATATAAAGATTTTTTCCATGTGAACCATAGATCTGTTAGGACAAAGCAATAATCCTTTGAGAATATAAGAGAATGTCATTATAAGCTTGTAATCTGAAAGGTTTCAGAAAGAAGCCAGAAAATGTGCTGGCCATGTAGAGAAAATGTAATACACTAGGCTAAATTAAACTTAAGAACTTCTGTTTCTCAAAAAACACAAATAAGAGTAAAGAGAGAGCCAGAGTCAAAGAAGGTATTGCAATTCATTAATTAACAAAGAAGTCACATCCAAAACATGTGAAGAAGTCCAACAAATCAATAAGAAGAAAAATGGACCACCCAATAAAAGTACAAAAGACTTGAACGGATACACAGAGGATGATAACCAGCTGACTAATAAACATGACAATATTCTCAACCTCATTAACAACCACTGAAATATAATTTAGCAAGTTCCTTGATACAAAATCAATATAAAAATATCAGCAAAATTCCTACACATCAGAAATACAATGTTAAAAACATATAACGTTCAAAAACAATGGAAATTGTACTTGTCTTAAATATAACAAGATGTGTCTAAAACCTTAATATAGTGGAATAATTTGTTGTAAATGATATAAGAACTTGTCATCATTAAGGCAGTCTAGTATTGAAACAGGATAAACCAAAGACCAATGGAGGAGAATAGAGAATCAAATCAGATCTATGCATATATGAAAATGTGATATATCAAAAATGGTATTGGTTATTTACATGGGAAAAAATAAATTGAGTCCATACCTCATACCATACTCAAAACAGTTCCATCATGAATATGAAAGGCAACCTTTAAAATATGGAAGTAAATTTCTATGATCTTATGATTATATGTTAGGAAAAAAATTTTTTAAACCATGAAAAAGACAAACCGTAAATGAAAAGGTTGATAATTTTTTCAAAATTGCTCATTAAGAGACACTTTTTAAAGACTGAAAAGACAAGCCACAATATGACAGATGATATTTGCTACACAAGTAACTGAGAGAGAGTTAGAATACAAAATACATAAAACATTCCTATGAATCAGTAAGTAAATTAAAAACAAGCTAATGGAGATCATTTTTCCATTAGCTTGTTTTTAATTCACTTATTGTGAGCAAATATGTTCTTTTGTAAATGGAAAATATTTATTTTAAAGAAAGCACAACCTACTTTTAATCAGTGAAATTTAAATTGATCTGTTCAACAAACCAAAATAAAATGCATTTATACTCACAAAATATGAAAAAAATGCTGACAATATCAAATGTTGGCGAGGATAAAGAAGTAACGGGAGGCCAGGTGCAGTGGGCTGATGCCTGTAATCCCAGCACTTAGGAGGCTGAGGCAGGTGGATCACCTGAGGTCAGGACCAGCCTGACCAACATAGTGAAACACCATATCTACTAAAAATTCAAAATTAGCCGGGTGTGGTGGCACATGCCTGTAATCCCAGCTACTTGGGAGGCTGAGGCGGGAGAATCTCTTGAACCTGGGAGGCGGAGGTTGCAGTGAGCCGAGATTGTGTCATCAACTCTAGCCTGGGCAAAAGAGGGACACTCTGTCTCAGGGAAAAAAAAAAAAAAAAAAAGTAACGGGAGCTCTTACACGTTGAAAATAAGAATGCAAAATGAATAGATAAAATCACTTTGAAAAACAATTTTTCATTTTATTGTAAAATTGAACGTATACCTATCACGTAACTCATCAATTTCACCCCTAAGTGTGTAAATTTGAGAGAAACGTTCAGGGATGATGTGGAACAATGCTCACAGTGACATAGTTTATACTAGCCATCCAAAAAAGTCTGAATGTCCATCAAGGGAAAAATGGATAAACAAATAGATATATGGTCACACAACACATTGTCATATGGCCACAAAAACAGATGACTTACAGGCATCTTCCTCAACGCAGAAGAACTTTACAACATTGAGTAAACAAGCAAGTTGTAGAGAGTAAATATACCAGAATGACATTTATATAAAGTTTAGAACAGCCAAAATTTATTATTAGAAATTATAAATATGTGCTGTTAAAGTTATTTTTAAAAAGCATAGTGATGATTAACACAAAATTCAGGATGCAATATAAGATTATCTAATTTTCGTAGTTATAAAAATGGATTGGGATGTTACACAGGGGGTTTCAAATATAAAGGAGATGTTTTGTTAAGCAAATTTGTTATTTCTTACAGTTTGTGTATATATTATGAATATTTTTTTCTATATAAGGAGACTTCAAAAAGTTAATAGAAATGGAATTAAGAGATAAAAAGTAAAAATATAAATTTTATTTCTCAACATAAGCTCCATCAAGTTTGACACTTTTGTAAGTGATGATATCAGCCATATAATCCATTCCTAAAGAACTGAGGGTCCTGGGAATTTAACCATGTCAATGTCTTTTTACATCATTAACTGAAGAAAAATAGGTGCCCTTGAAAGTCTTTTTTAAGATTAGGAAACAAAAAGAAGTCAGAAGGAGACAAGTCAGGACCATAAGATGGATGCCTAATAATTTTCCATAGAAACTCTCACAAAATTGCTCTTGTTTGGTGAGAGAAATGAGCAGGGGCACTGTGAAGAATTCTCCGGTGAAGCTTTCTTATGCGTTTTTCAGCTAAAGCTTTGGCTAACTTTCTCCAAACACTCTGATAATAAGCAGATGTTATTGTTCTTTGGCCCTCCAGAAAGCCAACAAGCAAAATGCCCTGAGCATCCCAAAAAGCTGTTGCCATGACCTTTGCTCATGAATGTTCTCCTTTTGCTTTGACTGGACCACTTCTGTCTCTTGGAGGCCATTCCTTTGATGGTGCTTTGTCTTCAGGATCAGACTGGCAAAGCCATGTTTCATCTCTTGTTACAATTCTTCAAATAAATGCTTCAAGATCTTGATCTCACTTGTCTAAAATTTCCATTGAAAGCTCTGCTCTTGTCTGCAGCTCATCTGGGTGCATGGTTTTGGCACCCACTGAATGGAAAGTTTGCTCAACGTTAATTTTTCAGTCAGAATTGTGTAAGCTGACCCAATTGAGATGTTTATGGTGTTGGCTATTGTTTCTGCTGTTAATTATCAGTTCTCTCCAATTAGGGCACAAAGGATTAATTTTTTCCTTGTAAATTTATGTGAATGGTCTGCTGCTGCAGGCTTCATCTTTAACATTATCTCATCCCTTCTTAAGGCAATTTATCCATTTGTAAACTGCTAATTTCTTTGGGGGCATTGTCCCTATTATCTTTCCATAAAGTATAAATTATTCCACCTTTCTTCGTCCCAAGTTTCACTGTAAATTTGATGTTTGCTCATTCTTCAATTTTAGGAGAATTTATGTTGCTCTGATAGAGACTCCTCAAACTGATGTCTTATCCTTCTTGATGCCTCAAATTAGATCCTTTTCAGACATATTATAACAAATTAGTATGAGTTTATTTTGGTGTAAAAAATTTTTAAACACATGCTTAGTTTTTAAATAATATGTATTTTCCATGAACTGTTTGAAGTCCTCTCATAGATTCAATGTTTTTTTAAAAAATGAGTGCATCATGAATAAGTAATAGTATGTATTAAGCCAGCCTTTATATTTCTACGTCCGTTTTGATTATTTTTAATAAAACAGGAAAGGGCTTTGTGTGCTGATAGTGGTCATGGAAATTGTGCTCACAGAGAGCTGGAATGCTTGTGGACTGAGCAGATGAGTGAATTCTGAGGAAGACCATTGTACATGCAAGAGAGGGAAGAGAAAGACAATAAATTTCTCTCTTTTTTTCCCTTCTTCCCTCTCCCCTCTCATTTCTCTTCCCTTTCTCAATACTCAGCTACCATGGAACTGTGCAAAACAAGAATATGCTTCCAATAAGCACAAGTTTCAGTTAACACAGCATTGTGCAAATAAATATATTACTTATATGTGCCTTATTACTTTCCTGCTATAGATTACATGTTTTTGAAGAGGACTTTTACTTTCTTATGGTAAAGTTGAAGTGCACTAGGATATAATTACAGTCTTCTGTTGATGTGTTTTTGAGGAATTTTATTTTTTGTGCTATAATTTGAGGGAGTTGAATTATCATATATTCTTATTCTAAATACCAATTATAAGTTACTACATTGATTTGATTGCAGCTTTTTGTTCCCCATGGAGATAGGTAACACCACATAAAATAATCACATTGATATGTGTCTTAAAATGAGGATATACAGTAGGGGATTTTTAAGATTACTTTTTTCTCTAATATATGATCTGTAAATTTTACTAAATAAATGCAAATAACACCATAATTATTACTTTTGCATATAAGCAAAAGTGCACTGCCCTTTAATGTAAAGTCTGGTGGGCTTTGTGGTTTAATTTTCATCTGGTTATTCAAAGTAGTTCTACCTGTATAAATATATCTGTGCTCATCTGGGATTGCTGCATGGCTATCCCAATTGCCCATTCAGGTCTTTATTTGATTCTGTAAAGTAGAATTTCCTTTAGGGAAGAACTTGGAATAATTTAAATTTAAATGGTGTAAAGAATATTAAAATGCTCTTGGGAAGGGCTAATGCAAACTGTTGAAGTCTTTGAAACTTGTGTGATTGACATGAAAAACTTGAATAGAGACAGAAACTGGGTGAAGAATCTAAGTTTAATCTACAATTAACTGGATTTACCTGTGGTCATTTTCTTGTTCAGGATTTTAATCATTTGAATCATTGCTCTTAAGGGCAAGAGATGACTGATGGGCAGTCAGCAGGATTTTTGAAGGCTGATTGAGCAAGGTATACTGCTCTATTCTCTATAAAGGATTGTAGAAACCATCTGCAGTGCATAGTTACACAATACACCTAGTCTCCTAAGGCAAATGTTTCAATGTTTCATTCTCTTTTCCTCCTTATACACCCCACACATTTATGGGTTACCACATTCTATTGATTCTACCTCAGAAGCATTATTTAAATATTAGTTTAGGCTTTCCTCACATATCTGGTGGACCATATTGGCTTACATTGAACTGAAAATATTACATATTTCTTTATGTAGAGGAACTAAGCACATGTCTATTACGTGACTTTGTTCTCTAACGATAATTAAATCTAAACTCAACTACTTAGCATAGAGATCTTTGACTATCTTCTCATTTCTACTTGTCTCACTATCTCCAGCCCTTTCCCAGCCCCAGACTTTCCAACACACACACACACACACACATCCCACCTGTGCTTCAGCCACTTCCAGTGACTCCCTATTCTTCAGATACACTCTGTTCCGTTATGCCTTTCAGTTGTCACACATGACTTTTCTTCTATTTCTAATTCTCTTCTCTTTGCTCCCCATCTACCTGATCCATCCAACCTGATGATTATCCTCATCGGTCAAGGTCCAGTGAAAAATCCTTCTCTCTATAGCATTTTCAGATATTTCAGGGCAGAGTGGTGGTTCTCATTAGTTCATATTTATGTTTATCTTTCTTTTGCCACATTTTGTAACAGTTGTTTTGTCCTATGTGTGTCTTTCTCACACCACTATTAGCTCCTCAAGGCTAAGGATGCTGCTTACTTTATCTCTGCATCTCAGGAGGCATAGCACGATCTCAGTAAATGTTTTAGGACTGAATAATTGAACAAATGGAAACTTCTTGTTCTCTAAGAACTTGGAATCCAAAACAAGCACTAATGAAAACACATATGCAAAGAGAATTCTATCAATAGAAGAAAGGATAAAAACTTAAGTATAAAACAGTTAAGAATTTGCATGTTATATATTCACTTGAATTGTGAATTAATTCATATATGTTATATGTATGGCAAGTATGTCAAAGGACTGAGCATAATGGCTAGGGAACAAAAGTTAAAGCCCTAAGGGCCTGCCACGGCAGGGAGAGTTTTTACTTTTTCTGTGGGGGTGACTGAAGAAGGCAGCCTTTGATATTCAATTGCCCTTTGAATATCAGCCAAGGAAGATATCAAAGAAACAGCAAAAGTAGGTGGTTAATCTGTTGACAAGATTAAAGGGTTTTTCTCTAAACTCGGGGCACCAATGAGCTTCCACTAACAGTTTAAACTGTTCGATCAGATACTTCAATTCTCTGTTGGGAGCTGCATGAGCCTTTCTGGGTCTATGCGTAAAACTTTGGAGACTGCCATATTGTGTCAGGACTGCAAAGTCATTGTCCATTGATATTTATGATGTCAAATGAAATGTTGGTGCAATGAGGGAATAAATTTGACAAAATTTAGGGGAGTTAAAGGAGTTATATGAGAAAAATAAATCCTCCACATTTATTATTAGTCTGTGTAAACTAGGCCAGGTGGGATATGTGCACATTCTATAGTAGAAAAATTTTAAATTCACATATTTTAAAACTATGAAAAAGTTAGAATAATTAGTAAATAAACTCTACTTTTTGTATTTCTTTTTCTTTTCTTCCCTTGGTTCTGAGGATCAAGTTGAACAGATCTGTGTGTACTTCCTTATTTGGTTTTTGCTTGAAACCAAAGACATACACACTAAGAAGAGCATTGGGTTAAAAATCAAAAGCTACAGATTCTTGTGCTGGTGGTTTTAGCCCTAGCATATAGTTTGTCCACAGTTAAGAAAGCCATGTAACTTTTCTGGCCCTTTCTTTAACTCTGAAATGAGAACTATATTAGCTGCTTATGATCCCATTCAAGGATCAAGTAAGATGTAAGAATGGAAAAGTCATGGGTAAGTCGGTTGTAGGTATACTTGGCTTGATGGAAAATGTGCAATTAAATTATAACTGTAATTTGCATTTTGAAGAAGGAGGCTGTTTCCATTCCCCCTCCCAAATGCTACTTTAAAAAAACTCAACAAACAATCTTAAAAATAACTTAAGCCATAACTTCAGGCCATCAATCAAAAATAACCTAAAACAAGCATCATAGAATTGTGGTGGAATGTTTGATATTAGTCTCTAGGGACATATTTGCAAGCACAGTTTGTTGGAAGCTGAATGTCTTGTGTGGAATGGTTGAACACAAATTCTCCAGAGAGCTGATGAGTTACTCTCCCATGAAACAAAACAGCTGACTAGAGCTTTCCATTTGGCTAATTTGTTCTGTGGATATTAACCAAGAAAAAAAAGTGCTTCATATGGTTTTCTTGGAGAGTTTACATTTAGAATCATGTAATTATGGCAGCTGTTACTGAAATAGAACTAAAATACAGTTCATAATAGCATATAATAATATTTTATCAAACATTCTTTAAGAAATAAAAAAGAAGGGCTTTTTAAAACTACACAGGTTTAGTATCACCCTTTTTGTTCTCTCTGGGATATAAGAAAATTTTCAAGACTATAAGAGTATTGCCTTTGAAGATAAAATTAGATTATCTAGGACTCTGTCTATCCAGAGCCTAACCTTCTGCTTTTAAATCTATCATTAGTCTTGCTTCTGCAATGTTAATTCCAAAGAAACTGCAACCATTTCAGCAGACCTAAGTCTTCCCTTCTACTCCCTTCAAACTTGCTCTGTTATGCATTTTAAAGGTGTTCTGGAAGAGCAGATATAGTTTCTAGGTTGCCGCAGAGTCTCCTCAAAGGCTTGTTTGAGGATCTGATTTAGTGACAAAGCTTAGGATAGATAAGGAGAAAAATTAAAAAGATGATTTATCTAAAAGTATTTAGCATAGGCTCAGCACATGGTTGGGACAGGGTATTTCTTGTACATGAATCCTCAAATCAACACTGTTTCCTGGAGATTGAGTCTGTAGATGGATGCTATAGATCTAATATAAATCAGCAAGTATTCCCCTCCACCTCTTTATGCTCCTTGGAAAATTCGACAAGTATTTTATAATATTTTTTAAGACGATTAATTGTGCCAGGGTTTTTAAAAAATGTTTTATTTTCATTTGCTTTTTTGGAGATCACCTTCATTATCCTCTGAATTCTGGTAGCTGTTTTCAGCAGTGCAGAGTGGGCCCCTCATTGATTCACCTACTTAACATTGTTTCTACCAGCTTTCACTTGCCGTTTGATGGGGAAGTGCTTCCCCTTGCATCAGATGGCAAGTGCAAGCTTATCTAGTAAGAAGTATAATCTGCCATTGCAGAAACTAAGTCTCCTGAGGGAGGACCAAAGCTGTAATACGGGCCCCATCTGTAACAAACATTGCTGAGCTGAATAACTCCCACAGGGTCAGGTATTTAGGTAGCAGAAGATAACATAAACATTTTGCCATGGTCTGAAAGAGTGTGTTTTATCAGAAAGAAAGAACAATGGCTTTTGCATCTTTCATTTTCCATTCATGTGTTTAATATCATGATTTATGAAAAGATTGTAAATTGGTTACCATGAAGCCAAGATGGCTATTTTATTTTCCTAGAAATTACAAATTTTAATTTCCGTCAATGAGTGATGAGAAAAATAAATCCTTACTCAATTAAGTCACCTTAAATGGAGGACACATATATTGAATTTAATTCAATGGCTTCAGGGAAGGTTCAGTTAATAACCTGGGTCCAGGAATTTAGAGGAACTCTGCAGAGTGCTCCAATCACCACAGCTAGTCAGTTCATCTTGACCCTATATAATCTTGAAAAACTAAGAGTATACACTCCCTATAATATAGGAGAATCAAAAAATTATTTTCTATGATTTTCTTTAAAACAAATATGTTTTCAAATATAAGCAATAAACAGTGTCTCTTCTAGTAGTACATGGATAGTGTTGGAAACTGTCCAATAAAATGAAGAGTACACTTTATTTGGAAGGTGGCCAATACAAAATGATAGATGGGGTTATATATTCCTTATCTAATAGAGCCTATAAAGCAGTTTAAAAAAATCTGTGATTTACCTAGATAGCAACTCCAGTTAAACAAATTAGTTAGGAAGAGCTTTCAGCTATTCAACTAAGAGCAATAAATAAGATTTCAAAATCAATCACATAATTCTTTTCTGAGATTATGTCAAGACTAACCATATAATATATTGGTTTTCATTTATCCTGGCATTAATGTGTATTATAGATTCTGTTGGTTTATGATCTCCTTAAAATGCATAAAACATAGTGATAAAAGGAGAGTTCATTTCTGGGTCTTTTAAAAGAACAGACTGTCAACATGTTCTGTTCCACTTCTGGCTTAAACCTTTTTCAAGTCTGAGGTTCATAAGGGCACATTTATAAGTTGTATTATTATGACATGGTTAATGAAAGCCCTTTGTGTTTCTTTAGATACTTTTAATATTCTACCTTCTAATATAAATGTTCTGGAGCTTGTTGTATCCCTTCTAACTGAAATGGAAACTCATTGAGAGCAACCATTATGTCTTACTCGTTTCTATACTTCAATTAGAGTCAAGCAGTAGCCATCATATACTGGGTGATCTCTGAAAAGGTCTTGGATAAAACTGATGATAATTTGTAAAGGATTTCTACTTAAGTGAAAGTGATGATGGCTCAAGGCCAAGAAAACATGCTGCAGCACGAGGTAGAACTTTCTTTTTGGAGACATCATTATGACTCCATAGTAAATACAAGCAGTCTAGGTAAGGGTGTGGTAAGCATCCTTTCCTTGATTTATAAGGAGAAGTCTCCAGATACATTCAGTTTCTTTTCCTCTGAACTGGTGGGCCAGGTTGAAGGATACAAGTATCCTATCTCTTTGCAAGTCTACCAGCAGTTTTACTGGTGGGTGCCTCTTTAAACCTTTTTATTCTGTTTTCAGAAATAGTGGTCCCTGGAGACTTCAGACTTTTAGTGAGTCTGCAGAAGGCTGGGGAGGGAAGGGTTAGACTTTGATAACAGGAGCCCTCTCTATCTTTTCACAGACCTGGGGAGGCCTCAACCCCAGAAACTTCTGTAGAGCCCAGCAGCCTGTCACTAAGAGTTTGTTATAAAGCATAATGTATCCTTTGTCATATACATGAAGTTTCAAACTTACCTGCCAATTCTTAACTACCAGTTGACAATTTTCATGACTTTTTGGGGATGGGTCACAGTAACAGTTTATAAAACCACTCCATTATTAGCATTATATTAGGCATTATGACAATATCAAAATACACACATGGTA
>NW_012109153.1:1938850-1947697 GCF_000951045.1 Mandrillus leucophaeus
TTTGATGGGGAAGTGCTTCCCCTTGCATCAGATGGCAAGTGCAAGCTTATCTAGTAAGAAGTATAATCTGCCATTGCAGAAACTAAGTCTCCTGAGGGAGGACCAAAGCTGTAATACGGGCCCCATCTGTAACAAACATTGCTGAGCTGAATAACTCCCACAGGGTCAGGTATTTAGGTAGCAGAAGATAACATAAACATTTTGCCATGGTCTGAAAGAGTGTGTTTTATCAGAAAGAAAGAACAATGGCTTTTGCATCTTTCATTTTCCATTCATGTGTTTAATATCATGATTTATGAAAAGATTGTAAATTGGTTACCATGAAGCCAAGATGGCTATTTTATTTTCCTAGAAATTACAAATTTTAATTTCCGTCAATGAGTGATGAGAAAAATAAATCCTTACTCAATTAAGTCACCTTAAATGGAGGACACATATATTGAATTTAATTCAATGGCTTCAGGGAAGGTTCAGTTAATAACCTGGGTCCAGGAATTTAGAGGAACTCTGCAGAGTGCTCCAATCACCACAGCTAGTCAGTTCATCTTGACCCTATATAATCTTGAAAAACTAAGAGTATACACTCCCTATAATATAGGAGAATCAAAAAATTATTTTCTATGATTTTCTTTAAAACAAATATGTTTTCAAATATAAGCAATAAACAGTGTCTCTTCTAGTAGTACATGGATAGTGTTGGAAACTGTCCAATAAAATGAAGAGTACACTTTATTTGGAAGGTGGCCAATACAAAATGATAGATGGGGTTATATATTCCTTATCTAATAGAGCCTATAAAGCAGTTTAAAAAAATCTGTGATTTACCTAGATAGCAACTCCAGTTAAACAAATTAGTTAGGAAGAGCTTTCAGCTATTCAACTAAGAGCAATAAATAAGATTTCAAAATCAATCACATAATTCTTTTCTGAGATTATGTCAAGACTAACCATATAATATATTGGTTTTCATTTATCCTGGCATTAATGTGTATTATAGATTCTGTTGGTTTATGATCTCCTTAAAATGCATAAAACATAGTGATAAAAGGAGAGTTCATTTCTGGGTCTTTTAAAAGAACAGACTGTCAACATGTTCTGTTCCACTTCTGGCTTAAACCTTTTTCAAGTCTGAGGTTCATAAGGGCACATTTATAAGTTGTATTATTATGACATGGTTAATGAAAGCCCTTTGTGTTTCTTTAGATACTTTTAATATTCTACCTTCTAATATAAATGTTCTGGAGCTTGTTGTATCCCTTCTAACTGAAATGGAAACTCATTGAGAGCAACCATTATGTCTTACTCGTTTCTATACTTCAATTAGAGTCAAGCAGTAGCCATCATATACTGGGTGATCTCTGAAAAGGTCTTGGATAAAACTGATGATAATTTGTAAAGGATTTCTACTTAAGTGAAAGTGATGATGGCTCAAGGCCAAGAAAACATGCTGCAGCACGAGGTAGAACTTTCTTTTTGGAGACATCATTATGACTCCATAGTAAATACAAGCAGTCTAGGTAAGGGTGTGGTAAGCATCCTTTCCTTGATTTATAAGGAGAAGTCTCCAGATACATTCAGTTTCTTTTCCTCTGAACTGGTGGGCCAGGTTGAAGGATACAAGTATCCTATCTCTTTGCAAGTCTACCAGCAGTTTTACTGGTGGGTGCCTCTTTAAACCTTTTTATTCTGTTTTCAGAAATAGTGGTCCCTGGAGACTTCAGACTTTTAGTGAGTCTGCAGAAGGCTGGGGAGGGAAGGGTTAGACTTTGATAACAGGAGCCCTCTCTGTCTTTTCACAGACCTGGGGAGGCCTCAACCCCAGAAACTTCTGTAGAGCCCAGCAGCCTGTCACTAAGAGTTTGTTATAAAGCATAATGTATCCTTTGTCATATACATGAAGTTTCAAACTTACCTGCCAATTCTTAACTACCAGTTGACAATTTTCATGACTTTTTGGGGATGGGTCACAGTAACAGTTTATAAAACCACTCCATTATTAGCATTATATTAGGCATTATGACAATATCAAAATACACACATGGTACACGGCAAAATCATGACATTTATAATCTACCTTGCAAGGTCAAATGTTGGAAATTATATCCACAGATGGTACCTTAGAGAAAATTAGATAGTACATATTGAAATGTTTTTAAAACTATTGTGAATTATACAAATGTCAACATTATTGACAAAATGTATAGGAAATAATGATAACTAGAATATACAAAAATATATTATTAAAATTGTTGTGTGTATAATTTGTTATCATAATGGTACTGTAACATTTGGTACTGATCAATACCAAACGTGGCTTCCCATCAACTGATACTGAAAGTAAAAATACCAAGAGTCATTCTTGAAGAAAGTCTATGAAACCGTATGATAAAGAGACAATTAAGGAAGGTAGCAAGATTTATTTTTTCATCATACAGAATTTGTACCTTTGGAATTTTGTACCAAATGCATGAGTTGCCTATTTCAAATACTAAATAAAATCTTCATAAGAAGACTGAACTTATTCCACTTGAGTCTCCTGTTCTTTATCATAGAATGCAAGAACTAGGAGAAATATGTTAGTTTCAAGTCCTCATTTTACAGATTTGAAAACTAAGTTCCAGAGAAAGTACTAATACATTCAGTCTCTCTTTTCAGAAAAAACAGAAAAAATGAAATGTATCTACAAAATGAAATTTTGTAAATAGTAGAAAATATATAACTAATCCAAATCAATTTTTTTTTTTTTTTCTTTTTTGAGACAGGGTCTCACTCTGTGGCTGAGGCTGGAGTGCAGTGGCGCAATCTCGGCTGACTGCAACCTCCGTCTCCCAGGTTCAAGCGATTCTTGTGTCTCAGCCTCCAGAGTAGCTGGGACTACAGGTGCACGCCACTATACCTGGCTTAATTTTGTATTTTTTATAGAGATGGGATTTCGACATGTTGGCCAGGCTAGTCTCAAACTCCTGACCTCAAGTAATTCTCCCACCTCGGCCTCCCAAAGTGCTGGGATTACAGGCGTGAGCCACTGAGCCCAGCGCCAAATCAGTTTTAACAAGCTGCTTTTTAGACTAGATTGCCAGTTTGCAATGATTGACTTAATTAGGACCACGTTGTTAACAGAAGTAAAAGAGAAGATCAGCTAAAATTAGATGTCAGTTTAGTGACTCAGTTAAAGACAACTTACATTTATCATTTTGGTTATTTTGTACAATTGTCTCTCAGCTTTGCTCTTTATGTCCTTTTTTTTTAAGAAGAAAGAAAAAAAATTAACTTCTACCTTACAATAAATTAATTGTGCAACCAATGAGTCTTTTCTGTAATAGTTTACTAAAAATCAAATCTCAATCATTGGAATAAGAATAACGAGAAGTAAGGAGGAAGAGGAAAGGAGGGGAAGAGCAGAGAGGAGAACTGTAGGAAAACTCAGAAAAAAGAAATCCCTCATTGGTATGGTGTAAGGTATTTACAGAAAAAGCCTCTTAATGCTGCAGTCATTTTGCTCTACTTCCTCCCTATAAAAGCACACTTCTGATCCACGTCCATTTTCACAGAACCACTAACAGCTGGGAGGGATTTTTGAAATTCTCTAGTTTCATTTACTATTCTAATCTAACAAATGAGAAAAACTGAATTCACAGAGGCGAATTGACTTTTTTTTTTTTTTTTTTTTTTAAGAAAAAGCTGACAAACTACTTAGTAAAAAAACCTCAACAAGAATTCAGGTTTCCAGGCTTCTCACAGAGCCATTTGTTTTGCTTTTCCATATAGAAGTTGGTAAAAAGCTTGTTTAAAATGATAGCTCTAGATAGGCTGTAATTTTTCAAAACATAGAAAAAGATGAAAACTTTCTCTCCTTATTTGCATCTATCCTTCTAAGTTTTAATTGTTGACCAGATAATAGCCTCATAAGCATGAATAGAGAGGTTCATTCCATGCCTAAAACCAAGCTGCTGCTAGCTGTACAAAATGAAACAGCTATCTTCCAAAGGCAGTACAAATCCCCTGTAACATTCAGGGCAACTCAAGTTATTATTGGATTACTGTAAAAGTTGGAAAGATAAGCCCAAAATCATATTTGGCTTTATTTTCTGCATTCTCATCTGATAAAATGAGATTAGTGATGTGTGTACATGTGTGGTGTATGTGTATGTGAGTATTTGTGAGAAGGTGTGCTGTGGGGGATGGGTGTGTGTGTGTATGTATTTGTGAGAATTTGTACTGTGTGTATATGTTGGGGGGGGATGTTTGAGACAGGGTGAGGGGTGGAGGTTGATGTTAACTAGTTTTTCCAGTATCTATAAATGAAGCAAAATAATCTGCCTCTTGCCAGAATGTGATTTTAAAAGGTACAAGGTAAAGCTGTATCCTGTGCTTTGGTGATAGCACTAATCAATAATTACAAGCTATTCTTTTGACAGTTTAAAATGTGTTGATGATGTTGGTGGTGGGGGTTGGCCATTTGATGTTTAAAGCCAGCTTTAATTTAATTTAATTTTTATCTGTTCTCCCTCTCAGAGATTTAGGCAAAGTTGATTCTCAGCATCCATCAAAGGAAAATGATTATAGCCAAAATACTTGGAGCTTTCACTTAGCAGTTGTATGTTTGAGGCTTTGGAAGCACAACATGTTGATCTCAGGTTTTTATGCTAATTCTTTATATAAGGAAAGGGGAAAAATCTGTTACCATTTCCTTGGAAACCAAACTGTTCACAGTATTAGTAGCTAAATATTGGTTACAATTTAATGTTAATTTTCATCCTAAACATCACACGTAATATGTGAATTCTTAAGGCATGCCAATGCATCACACAAAGCAGAGACCTTTCCTGTCCTGTTTAGAGTTGTGCCCGTGGCACCTGCAAGAAAGCCTGGCACAAATATGTGCTGAATGAATGCAGAAAGGAAGAAGTCAGATGTTTGGTTCTAGAATCCTGTCTGTCTTTTTCACTTTAAACCCTATGATATCAAACAGCTCCCTGAATATATATACTTTAGTTCTGTAGGTTTCATAAAAAGCTCTTGAGGGCCAACTCTGGGCCATCCATGGTGCTTCGCAGTAAAGTAAAGGTCTTTACCTATGAAAAGCCTATGCGATGGCCTGGGAGAGAGACATTCTTTTACTCCATCTCTGCTCCAGTAAAGACATCTCTTTACTCCATCATTGTACAAGATAAGGACCTGGCTGCATGTTCGTATGGTTCTTGGTACTTTACCACCTGCAGTATGCTTTATCTCTGGCTAATTGTGTTTCCTGTTCAACAGAAAAGACAGGGAAGATACTATGCTTGCCAGCAGACTCCTGGTGTCTAGTTTATTACCAGCATATGCTGAAGGCTCAGTAAATATTTGCAGATGGAAGAGACTGAAAGAAGAATGAGAGAGGTCCTGTGGGAAAGTGTGAAGGTATGCACAGAGTATTCTGGGTATTTTAGGAAGTTTCTGGAAAACTTTAGGTAAAGCTTCTTTTAGAGCTGTGCCTTGAAGGTTGAGTTAAAGGCAGTCTCTAAGACAAAGTAGGAGGAGGTTCCTAAGCTGAGGGCCGTCCGCACAGTTGTGGAGGTGATGACGGAGCATGATCAGGGGAGTGGTCTGCAAGCTCACAATCACCACTAGAACTGGAGGGTGGTATCCATACTTGGATAACAAAAAGGTCACATATAAAAACTAGTTCTTTTTACATGTCAGAGCTTTAAAAACTTAACTACACATTGCTATGGATTTATGTGGCCCACTGTTTTCTTTTTGGCCAACTAAAGACCATACTGAAAAGGTAGATCTATGACATATTCTATTAACTAAAAGTCTTGGCATTTCAACAATTTTCACTGACATACGAAATTTAAAACAGATCAAGAATTTTTTTTTGAGTTGAAGATCGTAACAGAGAACTTCTCATTCCCCCTGGTTTCTGTGCTTGCCCTTTAAAGGAGTTTCTCTCTTTTAAAGGATTCACTCATTCTGTGTCACTTGAGGAGTGACTTAACTGATAAATAATTGGGCAAAGGGGCACTTCATGTGGAGCCACATTCTTTCCCCTACTCCGTTGGAAGTTGGCAATGCATGGGCTTATGTTCCCTCTCCGCAGCGAGTTCACTCCAACTGCTCAGTCCCAGCTCATGAGGGAGCTCTGTAAGATCCAGGCTCTCTACTCCTTCTGGGAAGAAGCTGAATTCAGGCTGGGAAGGGAAGGGCTTGGTCTCTCATGCACGTTTTGTTTTCTATTCCCGCATTAACAATAATGATGTTAATAATAAATTGATCCGTACGTGATTTCTGTATCTATTTCTCAATTGCTTTAGAACTCTGAAAGGAGACATACATGATTAAGTGGAACTTTCCAGTCTAAACAAATGTTACAGTAAAGCTAGTTTTATTCTTGGTCTGTTTGTTGTATGCATGTGTATGCGTATTGAGAGACGGGGAGAGGAGGGGAATGAGAGAGACATACATATATTAACTTTTGTTAACCAGATGTTAAATTAGGCAGCAGGACCTATTCTCTGATGATGCTAGTCATTATAGTTTAAATGAAAATAATCTCTTGGCTCAGTTAAAAAATCAAAAGCAGTAAATATTCCAACTACCTTCACTGAAATAACCATTAATTGTTATTTTAATTGTTATTTTAAATGTTTTTGAAAATTTAACTTGTGACCTATTTTCTCTTTAAAGTTTATTAGCTTTTTGGATTCTGAATATTATTTTTCCAGGTGGAATTCTGATAATAACATAAGTTTATTTCTACTAATCAATGTTTTCCAGATCATTTGGTATCTAAGTGAAGAATATTATAAGTGAAGTACCAGTATGTATTTTGATAAGAAATTATGGTTTATAATGTGACTTTATATATATTATTTAGAATAGCGATTCTTAACCATTTTATATTTAATAATTATTTAGCATATAATAAAAGCTATTTACCTCTTCTTAAAAATATATACAAATGCATACGTTCACAGAAATTTCTCAAACCCTGGGAAGGCAGGGTTCTTGGAATCAGGCTCTACAGTAGAGATCTGTACTATATAGAGCTCAAGGGCCAAATCTAGCCACTGCCTGTTTTTGTATGGTCTGAAACCTAAGCATCGCTTTTACATTATTTAATGATAAATAAATACCAAAAGAGGAATATTTTTGACATATGAAATTTAAATATCGGTGTTCATAAGTAAAGTTTTATTGGAACACAGCCACACTCATTCATTATCATACTATCTATGGCTCCTTTCCAGGTACAACAGTAGGCTGAGTAATTTTGAAGACTAAAATATTATCTGGCTCTTTGCAGAAAACATTTTGTTGATCCCTAATCTCAAGTTTCAAAGTACATTTTGTGCTTTTAATTGTATTTTGCTGGGTGTTTGTTAAAGTATGCTTAAGTTTAATTAGAATTTGAAAAGAACTTTCTATACACTACTTAAAAGAATATATATTTACTAAATGGTTTTAAAAATAATACTAGAAGTCATTAACACGGTGTTTGGAAGGGAATTTAATGGCATGGTGAAATTCTTATAATTCTGTAAGCGGGAAAAAAGTGTGAAATAGAATAATCAGTATGACCTCAATTATATACATTTTTTTAAAAGTAGAAACAAGATTAGAAGAAAATATGCACAAATGTTAAGCTTCTTAATTGAAGCTAAGGAGTATTTAAAATTTAACTTTTCAGTATTTTTCAAATTGTATACTCTAATCTATCACTTCGGTAATAAGCAAACATAAGAAAAATATTGAAAAAATGGGAATGTAATTGTTTAATTTTTAAAAAAATTAAAGGTCAAAAATTAGAATATTTTGTGATAGTATAACTATCAACATGTTCAAGGAAACAAGTGAATAAACTAAATATAATTACAAGACCAGAAATCATTTTTATAAATGAAATCTTAATTTAGATAGCATGACAGCTTGGTGTCAGATTTTTTTCAAATGCAAATTATACCCATGAATCTACTAAAGAAGTGTTGATGTTTATGTGACAAAAAAGCTTAAACGAAATTGGAAGCATTTTAGTTCTATACTAGGAGGCATTTGGTCAAAATTGATGATAGACAGCTCCTTGTCAATAGGAGCCTCTTTCGTGTTCATTAGCACAATAGAGAGTTTCATGATATAAAGAAAATTGAACACCTTGACTCTTTTTCAGTAGGTTTATAGTGGCTTGATCTAACTGATGAATAAATGAATGAAAATATGAATGAATGAATTACATGTATGTATGACTTTTTGTTACTGTCAAAAATAATACATAGTTTGATACCTTGATCAGGAGAACTGTTAATCTTCTTTTCAAAAGTATTAAGGGTCAGGGAGATAGCAGCAAGATAGCCAACTAGAAGCCTCTAGTGCTTACACCCCTCTCAAAGACAGCCAGAACAATGGAAAAGCAGCTGCATTTCCACTGGGTGAGCACAAAACTCAGGATAGCTACATAGAGAATAAGGAAATGCCAGGCCTTCACCATCCCATCCCCAAAGTGGGATCAGCTGGGAGCCAGGAGGAACTTCTTATGGTGAGGAGGTAAGCAGGATGATTCCAACAACCTCCACCAATACCTTGGACGCCTATAGATCTCCCCACTGGTGTTTTCTGGAGTCTTCTCAGGCACCAAGCCCAGCTGGTGAAGCCTGCCTGGAGTCTATATAGCTGTGCTCAGCCAGAGAAGGAGTTGACACTGTGCCCCACCTGCTGTGGCCCATGTGACTACTGTGCTATGGCATCTTGGAACAGGAACTACAGATAGAGTGAGCCTTACTCAAGAAGTAAGTAGTCATGGCTCCCCTTCATCCCTGAGACTAAACCACCCCTGAACCACCCCATCCCAAGAGCCCCACGTCCCCA
>NW_012109153.1:1949732-1951871 GCF_000951045.1 Mandrillus leucophaeus
TAAAAATCATAAAAAGAACAAAACAAGAATACTGCAGTTGAAGAATTCAATGAATAAAATATAAAATACAATAGAAAGTTTCAGAAGCAGACTTGATCAAGCAGGAAAAAGAATCTCTGAACTTAAAGTTGGGTCTTTTGAAGTTACCCAGTCAGAGAAAAGCAAAAAGAAATAAGAATGAAAATGAGTGAAGAAATCCTATAAGATTTACTGGAAAACATTACACAAACAAATATTCATATTATGGGATTTCCAGAAGGAGAAGATAAGGAAAAAGGTATAGAAAGCCTGTTTAATAAAATAATAACTGAAAACTTCCCAATTTAGTGGTGGGGGTTGTGGAGGAGGGATATTTGAACATCCAGCTCCAGGAAACTCAAAATTTCCCAAATAGATTCAACCCCAAAAAGGTCCTCTTAAAGGTGCATTATAGGCAAATTGTCATAAGTCAAAGACAGAGTTCTGAAAACAGCAAGAGAAAATTGTCAAGTCACATAAGAGAACTGCCATTAGACTAATAATAAATTTTGCTACAGAAACCTCACATGCGAGGAGATTATAAAGTTATAAACTCAAAGTGGTGAAAGAAGAAAAAAAAAATGCTAGCTAAGAATACTATACCCAGCAAAGTTACCCTTCAGAAACTAGAAAGAAATAAAACCTTCTTGATGTAAGAAAAAAGTGAAGGAATTCATCCTCACTTGCTTTGCCTTACCAGAAATGCCTCAGTGATTTCCACTTACATCTGGAAGTGAAAATCACTGCCATGAAAACACACAAAGAGTATAAAGCTCATTTGTAGAGCAAATATATGAGGAGAAAGAGAAAAGAGTTAAACCCTGTCACTGTGGAAAACCACCAAACCACAATGATTAAAATAAGATAAAAAGAAAGGAAAAAAAGATATACAAGAAAACAGGAAAGCAACAAAATAGTGGGTGTAAGTCCTCACATCAATAATAACCTTGACTGTAAACAGACTAAATTCCCAGCTGAAAAGATATAGACTAGCCGAATGAATTAAAAATAAAAGAGACCCAACTATATACTGCCTAAAAGAAACTCATTTCGCCTAGAAAGACACATACAGAATAAAAACAAGGGATGGAAAAAAAATCCACACAAATGGAAACCAAAAGCAAAGGAGAATAGCTATACTTATATCAGATAAAGCAGACTTTAAACAAAAAGCCATAAAAAGAGACAAGGTTATTGTCACTTCAGCAAGAAGATGTAAGAATTGTAAACATATACACACCCAACACCAAAACACCTAGATTTATAAAGCAAATATAATTAAACACAAAGGAGAAATAGATTTCAGTACAATAATAGTTGGGCACTTCAACACCCCTCAGCATTAGACAGATCATTCAGGCAGAAAATTAACAAAGAAGCATTTAATTCCAACTTCACTTTAGACCAAATGGACCTACCAGCCATTTACAGAAAATTTCATTCAACAGCTGCAAAATACATATTCTTTTCATTAGAAAATGGAACGTTCTTTAGGATAGAACACATGGTAGGCCACAAAACAAATCTTAACAAATTTAATAGAAGTCATATCAGTTATTTTTTATGATAATATAATAAAACTAGAAATCAAAATAACAAGAGGAACTTTAAAAACTGTACAAATACATAGAAATTATACAACATGTTCCTGAATAACAAATTGGTCAATGAAGAAATTAAGAGGTAGATTTTAAAATATCTTCAAACAGATGAAAATAGAAACACAAATTACCAAAACATCTGGGATATAGCAAAAGCAGTATTAGAAGGCAAGTGTGTAGCAACAAACACCTATATCAAAAAAGTAGAAAGATATCAAATAAACAAGCTCATGATGCACTTCAAGAAACTGGAAAAGCAAGAGTAAACCAAGGCCAAAATTAATAGATAGAAAGAAATAAAAGCATACATAAATAAAATTAAGACTAAAAAATACAAAATATCAACAAAATGGAAAGTTTAGATTTTTTTGAAAAGATAAACAATATCAACATTCCATTGGTTTGACTACCCAAGAAAACCGTAAAGCTTCCAATAAAATCAGGAATGAAAAGGAGACATTACAACCAATACCATAGAAATACAAAAAATTATCAGAGACTATTATAAACAGCTACATAC
>NW_012109153.1:1954431-1956365 GCF_000951045.1 Mandrillus leucophaeus
ACATTGTCCCTTGGGGAATTGTTGCTCTGGCTGAGCTGAGCAGAAACTGAGCTGAGACACCCTGCTCTATAAACTGAACAACTTTAGACTTTGATTCCCTGGAGCTAGCCTAGCTCTCTAGAGTCTCAGATGCTGAAGTACCCCTCTATCTAGGGAGTGGAGTCATTGCTGTGTTTTTTCCTACCTACCTGTCACCCAGGGAGCAAGCAACAGCTGTCCTCCACCATTTTGGAGTACTAAAAGCAAATGCACTTGGCCCCACACATTCTGGGATACTGCTGAGCACCACCATCCCAGGGTCTACAATCACTACTACCCAGTGCCTCATCCCTTGGAACCTGAGTTGACACTGAGCCCTATTGACTCAGGTTCCTGAATTGCAGCCGTACCCTGCTCCCCAGGCCAAAGTTCCAGAGTGCTCCTTATTCCCTGGAGTATTGAGGCCAGTGCTGTGCCCTGCCCCCAGGGGTAGAATCACAGCTACAACCTGGCACCCTGAGCCTGAGCTGCTAGGGGGTGCCTCAAAATGATAGATCATGGCTCTGTGGGTAACCTACATCAAACCCTGCCACAAGGGGTGAAGCTGTACCCCAAGGCCAAGTTGCCTCAATAGCTTTATGAGATACTGAGCTGAAAACTCCTACTGCACGTAGAACCCTGATCACTGCACTAGAACCCGTGCCACTGCAGTTGCTTGTAGGCCATGTCAGACTTGACACCAAATGGGATCCCCTCAGCTAAGTCTCCTTATTTTAGAGAAAACCAGAATAGGAGAACTCCAGAAGCCCTTAACACAAAGAACATTAAAAACCTATGTTGCCAATGCCATTGCCACAAACCTCTAAGCATAGGCTATGAGGCACCCACAGTTATTTCTGACCTTGAATACAACTGAAGAAGCTGCACAGAGACTATATCTCTATACCTGTCACGAAACAGAGTCACTACACGTTTTCTAGCTGCACAGTAAAACTCAACTGCAGGATGAAACTTTCTTCATGAAAATCACTCTAGAAAGTTTGAAAAACGTGATTATTTCACTAGATACACAGACATCAATGCAGGAACACAAGAAACATGAAAAAGCAAGGAAATAAGAGACCAACAAAGGAACATAAAAACTCTCTAGTAATAGACTCCAATGAAAAGGAAATCAATTAATTGCCAAAAAAAAGAAATGTAAAATAATGATCACAAGGAAACTCAATTAGATACAAGAAAATAAAGATAGACAATTAAATAAAATCAGAAAAACAATTCACAATATAAATGAAAAATTCAATGAAGAGATAAAAATCATAAAAAGAACAAAACAAGAATACTGCAGTTGAAGAATTCAATGAATAAAATATAAAATACAATAGAAAGTTTCAGAAGCAGACTTGATCAAGCAGGAAAAAGAATCTCTGAACTTAAAGTTGGGTCTTTTGAAGTTACCCAGTCAGAGAAAAGCAAAAAGAAATAAGAATGAAAATGAGTGAAGAAATCCTATAAGATTTACTGGAAAACATTACACAAACAAATATTCATATTATGGGATTTCCAGAAGGAGAAGATAAGGAAAAAGGTATAGAAAGCCTGTTTAATAAAATAATAACTGAAAACTTCCCAATTTAGTGGTGGGGGTTGTGGAGGAGGGATATTTGAACATCCAGCTCCAGGAAACTCAAAATTTCCCAAATAGATTCAACCCCAAAAAGGTCCTCTTAAAGGTGCATTATAGGCAAATTGTCATAAGTCAAAGACAGAGTTCTGAAAACAGCAAGAGAAAATTGTCAAGTCACATAAGAGAACTGCCATTAGACTAATAATAAATTTTGCTACAGAAACCTCACATGCGAGGAGATTATAAAGTTATAAACTCAAAGTGGTGAAAGAAGAAAAAAAAAATGCTAGCTAAGAATACTATACCCAGCAAAGTTACCCTTCAGAAA
>NW_012109153.1:1957825-1968304 GCF_000951045.1 Mandrillus leucophaeus
AACATTCCATTGGTTTGACTACCCAAGAAAACCGTAAAGCTTCCAATAAAATCAGGAATGAAAAGGAGACATTACAACCAATACCATAGAAATACAAAAAATTATCAGAGACTATTATAAACAGCTACATACGAAAAACTTTAGAAGACCTGGCAGAAATGGGTAAATTTCTGGACACAAACAACCTATCAAAAGTGAACCAACAAGAAAGAGAATACCTGAACAGATCAATTACAAGTAATGGCATTAAGTCTGTAATAAAGTCTCTTATCAAAAAAAAAAAGCCCAGAATATGATGGCTTCACTCTGGAATTCTACCAAAGATTTATAGAAGAACTAATACCAATTCTCCTCAAATTCTTCCAGAAATTGAAGATAAGGGAATTCTTTCAAACTCATTCTATGAGGCCAGTGTTACCTTGATACCAAAACTAGTCAAGAATGCAACAACAAAAAAAGGAAACTATAAGCCAATAAATATGATGAGCATAGTGCAAAAATCCTCAGCAAAATACTTGTGAACCAATCTGGCAGCACATTAAAGAGGTTGTTCACCACATAGGTCAGATTTATCCCAGGGATGTAATACAGAAACGAATAAATGTGACACCTTGCGTCAACAAAATGAAAGACAAAAACCCTTTGATCATCTCAAGAGATACAGAAAACGTATTTGAGAAAAATCCAGCATCCCTAACAAATTCTCAACAAGTTAGGTATAGAAGGAATGTACTTCCACATAATTAAAGCCATGTATGACAAATCCACAGCCAATATCACACTGAATGGAGAAAAGTTTAAAGCTTTTCTTCTAAGATCTGGAACAAGACAATGATCTCACTTTCATCACTTTTATTCAAAATAGTACTGGAAGCCCTAGAGAGAGCACTTAGGCTAGAGAAAGACATAAGGAGCATCTAAATTGAAAAGGAGGTCAAATTGTCCTCATTTGCAGATAACAAAAGCTTCTATACAGAAAACCATCAAAGCTCCACCAAAAATCTCAGAACTGATAAGCAGATTCAGTAAAGTTGGAGGATACAAAATAAAAATACAAAAACCAGTAGCTTTTCTATACACCAAAAACAAACTAGTAGAAAAAAAATCAAGAAACAAATTGCATTTATAATAGCTACATAAAAAGTCATGTAGGAATAAATTTAACCAAGGAGGTGAAAGATTTCTACAATAAAAACTACAAAACACTGATGAAAAAAATTGAAGAGGACACACACAAAAAAATCTCATGTTCATGAATTGTAGATATTAATATTGTAAAAATGACAATACTACTAAAAGTGATCTACCAATTCAATGCAATGCTATCAAAATACCAATGACATTCTTCACATAAACAAAAAAAATTTCCTACAATGTATATGAAACCGCAAAAGACCCTGAATAGCCAAAGCAATCCTAAGCAAAATGATCAAGCTGGAGAAATCACATTGTTGAACTTCAAAATATATTTCAAAACTATAGTAACCCAGATAGCATGATATTGGCATATAAATAGACACATAGAACAATGGAACAGAATAGAGAACCCAGAAATAAATTCACATAGTTACAGCCAAATGATTTTCAACAAAGCTGCCAAGAATATTTAATGGGGAAGGAACAACCTTTTTGAAAAATGATGCTGGGAAAACTGAATATTCATATGCAGAAAAATGAAACTGGATTTCTACCTCACATAACATGTAAAAATCAACTCAAAATGGATTAAAAACTTAAATATAAGACCTGAATCTATGAAGCAACTAGAAGCAAACATAGGGGAAATACTTCAGGACGTTGGTGTGAGCAAAGATTTCATGGATAAGATCTCAACAGCACAAACAGCCAAAGCAAAAATAAACAAATGAAATTATGTCAAACTGAAAAGCTTCTGCACAGCAAAGGAAACAGTTAACAGAGTGAAAAGACAACCTGCAGGATAGGAGAAGGTATTTGCAAACTATTCATCTGCCAAGAGTTTAGTATTCATAATATAAAATGAACTCAATAGCAAAAAGAAATTCACATTAAAAAGTAGGCAAATAAGCTGAATAGACATCTCTCTAAAGAAGACATACAAATGGCCAACAGGCATGTACAAAAAATGGTCAATGTCATTAATCATCAGGGTAATGCAAATAAAAACCACAAGAAGATATTATCTCACCCCGGTTAGAATGGCTATCACCAAAGAGACAAAAAAAAAAAAAAAAAAGGCTAACAAGGATGTGGTGAAAAGCAAACTCTTATATGCTATTTGGAATATACATATATATGTGTGCATGTGTATATATATATCCATTATGGAAAACAGTATGGAGGTTCCTCAAAAAATTAAAATAGAACTACCATATGATCCAACAATCCCATTACTGGGTATATATCCAAAGGAAAAGAAATCAGTATGTTAAAGAGATATCCATACTTCCATGTTTATTGCAGTACTACTCACAAGACATAGCCAAGATACGAAATTACCTAAGTTTCCATCAATAGGTGAATGGATTAAAAAAAGTGCTATATATCCCAATGGAATATTATTTGGTTGTAAAAAAGAACAAATTTCTGCCATTCACAGCAACATGAATGAGCTTAGAGGACATTATTTTAAGTGAAATAAGCTAGAAACAGAAAGTTAAATACTGCATGTCCTCATGAATATGCAGAAGCTAAAAATGTCAATCTCATAGAAGGAGAGAGCAGAATAGTTCTTACTGGAAGCAAAAAAGGGTAGGGGGAAGAAAGAGATAGCCAAAGGTAGGCTAAGAAATACAAAATACAGCTAGATAGGAGGAATAAGTTCGAGTGTTCTATAGCACTATAGGGTAACTATAATTAGCAATTTATTGTATATTTTCAAATAGCTATAAGAGTGGATTTTAAATATTTCCAACACAAAGAAATGAAAAATAAAGTTATAAATTTGCTAATTACACTGATGTGATAATTTGTTGTATACATGTATACAAACATCACATTGTACCCCATAGATATGTACAGTTATATGTCTATAGTAATAATAAAAGCAAAAAAGAAAAAAGAAGAAAATTCTTAGAAGTCATGTGACTTATGACATGTTACTTAAATTGTTTTATGAACAATTGTAAGAAATAATTAAACAGAATCAAACTGGAAAACAAGCCCCAGAAGCATATTTCTCCACTCCACTTCCACACCACCATCTTTAGAGGATTACAATTGCAATGAAATTGTAAAAATACAAAAAGGTATATTTTTAAATGTGAGGAGACAACCTGAATTTATCAAAATAATCTACTCAGGATCCATTTGGTAAATACTCCTTTGACAACATGAATATGCAAAGGAGTAGCTCAAAGCTTTGCTAAAAATCAAGTGAGATAAATTTAAGGTCCATTGGTGCTGGAAATGTAACCGAAGAATTTGAGAAGAAAAAAAATAAAAATGACTACTGTTATTATTATTCTAATATAAAATTCTGTAATACAGCTGTTGTAATTATATCTTTAAGGTAGGGAGGCAAACTCACCTGCCCTCATTCATAGAAAACTCAGTATGAATGACACTTCAAAACCTTGACTGTCTTCTCCACATCACACTATTGCTTTCAAATAGACTCTCTATCTTTATTTATTTAATGAATGTAAACCTTGCCGTTGACATACCCTAGTATGTTCTAATCAGGGTAATTAGCCCATGTGAAAGTTTAGACATATAGTAAAGATAAGGTAAATCCAAACCCATAAGAATGCTTTACTAGTTCATATAAAATACTAGGGTATATCATCAATAAGCTTATTATTTATTTTTATTTTAAATAGAGTCTCCCTATGTTGCCCCAACTGGTCTTGAACCCCTAGGCTCTAGTGATCCCCACGACTTTGGCCTCCCAAAGCTAGGATTACAGAAGTGAGCCACCATGCCTGGCCTCAAGCTGATTATTTTGCAGGGATTTGAGGCATGTTGGGCAAAAAGGAGCCCTCCTTCTCCTCCTCTTCCTCTACCTCTTTCTTCTCTTCCTCTTCTTCAATGAGCTTTCAAGGGTACCAAAAAGCAACCAAGAAAAATGATGGTAATTGGAGAGGAAAAAGATAATTTCGAGAACAGGGAAATGCAAGCTGGTTTAACTAATATCTGATTCAGAGCTTCCCATGCGGACCCAAGTATTCAGCTTTCATTTCTAAAGAGATCATATCCCCTCAATTGAAAACATAAAAATAAAAACAAATTAAAGCATCTCTAAATATTCTAAACTCTTATTTGTAATATTTTAGTAGAAAAGTACCCAGTCTTGTGTAATAAATACAAATTAATTCAGCTTTACTCAAAATGTTGGCAAGTGTAATGAAAATAAGAGGTAAATTTGTCAGTGAAGTGGTGTTATATTAAAACACAAATCTGCTACTCTTGCTTAGGTAGAACAGTCCCAGATTTGGCAACTAATGATAATGTGAGAATAAATAGAACAAGTGTAGAAAACAGACACCAGAGTTTACCTTCCCCTTAAAGCAATTTGGATTATGGCTTTAAGCATATATCATAACACATATGTTAAGAAATATCTTGTATGATACATATGTTTGCAATACTTATGTTAAATTTTAATCCATATGCTTTGCTAATAAAAATGCTAGTATTTACACATGATGGTATTGTGGATACGAAATGAGGGCTAAAAGAGCTCAAGGATTTACTTACATTTTATGTATAAGAGCTATGCATTTTGTTAATAATTCTTTTTAATTTCCAATTTTCTGAAGTCTGAAATGACAGCCGAGGAGCTACATTTGGTTTTCAAATGAATGATAGGTACCAAAGAGGATAGGACTAAAATAGTGAGAGAGAAAGCATTAACACATATGGCGTGTATGCTTTTTGCCTGAATAACACTACCTCTGTTTCAAGAAGTAGCACTTTAAATTGATAGAGTCTATTATATATTTCTGTGGGCTGGAAACACAGATATTTTAATTTAACCTTAGGAAACCTAAGATTATGAATTTTTGTATGCCCACTTCTGGAAAGTAGGCAGATTTTTCTTGAAAATAGCAGGAATCTCATTAACTCCTTTTACTTAAAACCTGTAAGTGACTTCAAAATGTGCTCTTGAAATATAAATCTAGTCATAAAATATGCTAAGTGATAATGTTATTCATTCAAATAAACGAAGGCAAATAAAATCTCAAGAGCCCTCCTCTTCTTCCTCTTTTTACAACAATAAAGCTGTACCCTGCATTAAAACCATTAGAAAAACTCAAGAGACAATTCCAAGGAGTTATCTGGCACTATGTAACCTCCACACGCAAGTTATGAGAATGAGAAATCTGAAAAGCTCAGCATGTAAAATTTGATAATCGTTAGCTAAAATGGCCAAGAAACTTCAAAAGGCATACACTTTTGCCAAGCAAAATTTTTCTCTTAAGGAGTTACTGGAAAGTTTATAAAAATTTCTCATCCTTAAAAAAAAAAATTACAGAAGTCAAAATACCACAAAACAAAACAAAGGAAACATTTGGGTGAAAGAACTCACTTTGTCTTAAAGCCGCTTCTTCCTGTGATTTAAACAATACAAAAGGAGAATATATGTTGATTATTTTTCCTCCAATCCATATGCGTGTTAACTCCCAAAGGAACAGAGAGTCACCAGCACCATCTGAAGATCCCTTCCAACTGCATGTAGCTTTTTCAACTTTGCAGGAGAAAACAGAAGGGTCCCTGCATTTGCTCCAAGTCTTACACCATGTGCATTACTCCTACTGGGCTGAAAAAGCACTACTTGTCAATTTTTACTTAAAACTATGAGTAACAAATTCTCTACAGGACATCCTTAAAGGGAAATTCTGCCAGGATTAGCATTCGAAGTATCTGGCTAAGCTCCAAAAAGTTTAAAATACACAACGTTCACACAGACACATACACACTTGAGAAATTTCCACTAACTAGGCTAAATTAAGAGCATATTTATAAAAATAATGCTCTAAAAGCATGATGTATTTTCTGTTTCCTCAATCTGTTTTTGGCTTTGTTTTCTTTGTTTTCTGGTGGTGATCAGAACCCTTCTTTTAGGTTGCAAATGTCTGAACTGCTGAGCTTTTCTTTTGGACTGTCTGGAAAGAGATGAGGCCCCATGCTCTTACCTGCAAAGCTATTGGTACCTTGAGAGATGACCCCCTGGGTTGTGGCCTCTATCACTGCCTTCTTGGGAAATTGGGGAACTCTGAGACATAAGTTTGAGTAGAGTACTCAAGGTAGTTCCCTGCTCTCTGGACTTGCAGTGTAGACCCAGCTTTTCCTGCTCTGCCTGCTTCCTGGTGAGCTGGCCACAATTGTGACATCACATCCATGGCTGTATGACTTCATAAAGCATAAACTCATTGGGTTTTTTGAAATCTTCGAAACACAAAAAGTAGACAGCGATGTCAAGAGTTGGATCTGAAAAAATTTTTGGATATTAAACCAATCCACAATAGGTATTCTCAGAGGGGCACACTGATTCATAAAGCAAGTGACATTTTCTCTTAGAATCTCCATTTGAGGCCATTTCTTCAGTTTGGAAGGCAGGATGAGAGAAGAAATTCTGCCTTAATTCCAGACCAAACTTAAACTGTCCTTGTTCTAAGTGCTAAAGGAGTGAAATGTTAATATCTTCTAAGGTCAAACTCGGGTATATACAGTCAAAGAACTTGACCTAGGGAAACACAGAGCCAGTTAACTGTATGTTTTGTTATTCACTTGACTTTACTGATTAAGACATTATGAAAATGAACATATGGTGATTAACAACAATAAATTTGAATTCAGCAAAAGGATACAAGTATATTTCATTGGTAATAGATTTTAATCCTTAGGACACCATTGCTAAGCAGGTACTAGCTGTATTTTCCTTGTTTTATGGGCAAGGAAAGCAGTCTTTGAGATGTAAAAGTGCCTGGGACCATCACCCTCTTTCTTTGTTTCCCTGCTTCCTGAGAGGGTAATCTACATTCACCAAGTCATTCCAAATCTACAACATTCTGAGTTTCCTTCTCCCTCCCAACTTATTACAATCTGTCTTTCACTTGAACCACCCCAAAAAAGCTTCATTAAAATCATATACAACCTTGATTAGCAACCCAAAGAGCATGGTCTTCAGTCTTACCAAAAAATTCTCATCTCTGGCCATGTCTATTTCTTTTTGAAATTATCTTTCCTTGGTTTTGCTATGTTACACTCTTCTGATTTTCTGTTTGCTCTTAGCATCTTCAGCCTTCTCTCTATTCACCTCAGTCTTCCCTAGAGCTTTATCCTCTGTTCATTATGCTTCTCTGAAGGTTCTCCATGATGTTCTTCATCGAAACAGTGAACAATTATACAACATGATTCCCAAATGTGTACTTTCATCTGATACCACTCTTCAAGGTTCCAGACCTGTATCCCACTATCTATTAGGCAACCGTGTCTAGAAGTCCCCAGACATCTCAAACTCAACAGTCCCAAATAATCCTCTTTGTCTTCTCCCCCTTCCAAACTTGTTAGTTTGCTGTATATCCTACTTCAGGGAATGACACAATCATCCACCCCTTATGTTAGAGTATTCCCTTTCCTCATCTATTCTCCATCATCCCCATCATTGTCCACCTTCCGTAGGTTCTAGTTTGTTAAATGATCTTTCTCAAATTTATCCTCATCCCTGCATTCCATGTCTCACGTTTCTCATTCAGATTATTCTATCAGCCATAAAATAACTGGCATCTGACTCAGCCTGGTCCCTTTCTATCCTTCTCTATAGAACAATATTATTTTTTTAAGAGTTTGTCAAATTATAAAATACATGCTTCTTGCAGATAATCTGGAACAGAAACTGAAAAACATATACCGAAAATGTAAAATGTAAAATGACTTGCAATCCAAGACAGCCCAGATGAAATCTTTGCATACCTCTTTATAGTTTATATTATTCATATATTAATGATAAAGAGAAATACATTTTTTGTAAATATATTTACAAAATGCATTTTGTAAATTTATTTACATTAGATATTTCTCCTAATACTATCCCTCCCCCAGACCCCCATTCTGCAACAGGCCCCGGTGTGTGATATTCCCCTCCCTGTGTCCATGTGTTCTCATTGTTCGACTCCCCTTTATCAGTGAGAACATGTGGTGTTTTCTCTTCTTGTGTTACTTTGCTGAGAATGACGGTTTCCAGCTTCATCCATGTTCCTACAAAGGACACAAACTTATCCTTTTTTATGGCTGCATAGTATTCCATGGTGTAGATGTGCCACATTTTCTTTATCCAGTTTATCACTGATGGGCAAGTCAATAAAATATTTTTTAAAGTGGCTATAAAAAATAGTTGTGATATAATAAAATATATAAAGGAATAGCTCTCTCTTTTCTTTCTCTCTTTTTTCAACACTAAAAGATACACTCAGCATTTATAACATACGAATCACAGGACTGAGATTAAGATTGAAAAGAGGAAAGGAGAAAAATCTAGAACATTGACTTTAAGTACATTTACATTTATTAGGTTGTATTTAAACAACTATATTTTCTACGTGTCATATCTTCAAGTTCTTACCCAACTCTGAAGTCTGTATGATAGAATTAGGTTAAAGACTACATTTTAGATGAGTAAAGACAGGCTGAGTAGTAAAACAGTTTGACAAAGCACTTTTACTTCTTTACACTGAATAACACAAAACATGAGACAACCTTTGAGACTTTTGTCTTAGGTGGACTAATCAGATAAAAGTTTTCTTTGGCAGACTAGTATCTGAATAGACTATTTCAGAACCAAGATTGACCCGTTTCTGTGCAAGACATGGTGTCCATGTTCCTCTCTACTAGAGGCTGGGAAAAAAAGGCGTATACAGTTTTTAGTCATTTTACTTCTCAGAAAAGGAAGACATTAATTTCATGAATAATATGTACATTTTAAAGAATTTTGGTAAATTGCCAAATTGCTTTCCAGAATGTAATTTTTTTAGAAGACAAATCTAATAATTTAATTTCCCTGGTTAGTTGAACCTTTTAAAGGCTTCTGTGTTTTTGAGATAGTGGTTAAACTTTGTAGCTTAGTGTTTAAGGCATTTCACAACCCCCCATTCTCTCTACTTTATCTTACACTACTTCCCCAGATCAGTTATCATATTTCTCAGACTTCTGGGCTCCCCACATCTCATTCTTTCATTCTAATTAGCGTCATAGTACTTCTGTTCCTCCTTTTCTCTGTCCCAATGTGCTCTCCTCCCTTCTCTCATTTTCACCAAGGCTAATCCTTCTTTTTTTCTCTCTGGACTCTTGGTTCAGGTGTCATTTCTAGCCTCCCCATTATGCAACACAGTCTGAATTTCATTTCTTGTCACAACACCCTCTGTGTACTTCTACCAAGACACTATATTTAACTGTAATTGTTGACTCTTGTTATCTCCTTGAAAGTAAAGCATACTTTTAAAGTTTATATGTGTCTTCCTAGTATTTACCTGTCATACAAGATCCAGTAAATTAGGCCAAGTCCATAAATTCACTATGTCCTCCCTTTCTTCTATCTCACCATCAGTGTAATCCTGTTTTTCCTGCTCCTTAAAACAAACACCCACGTTGTCTTACTAGTAATCACTTAAGAGAAATAAAGATGCAACTAGGGGCAAATTTGATAAAACAAATAATACAACACTGGGAACTTACAAACATTGAATACGTGTTTACAGTGGTTATTCCTTCTTTTTTATGATGTAAGTGGAATACAAATTGTTTTTCTGAAAGCCTGAAAGTCAGAGTTTCATTCTTAGATGATTTGAAAGAAGTCTCTCCAGGCTGTATTTATTCTGTTGTATGCTTAGTAGGGTCCTCAAGATAGAGCAACTTGTGTGAATTTGTAGGTCATCTAAATAGCCACTTGAACAGTGCTCCCAGATTTGTGTGGAAAATGTACATCCCAGGGGAGTTTTTTTGTGTGCTTTTATTGCATCTCCCATGTATTGGGGAAAATTCTTCATTCGTCTTAGTGAAAGAAAGTAAATCTTCCATCCTCATACTCCCTCCCAACTCACATCAGTTAGTTCTTGATAGAAAAAAATTCCGTTTGGTTCTGTGAAATGGTTTGGCTGTGCCTCCACCCAAATCTCATCTTGAATTGTAACTCCCACATTTCCCATGTGTCATGGGAGGAAACTGGTGGGAGGTGATTGAAATATGGGAGCAGGTCTTTCCTGTGCTGTTCCCGAGATAGTGAATGAGTCTCACAAGATCTAATAGTTTTAAAAAGGAGTTTCCCTGCACAAATTCTCTTGTCTGCCGCCATGTGAGATGCACCTTTCACCTTCTGCCATGATTGTGAGGCTTCCCGAGCCATGTGGAACTGTAAGTCCAATAAACCTCTTTCTTTTGTAAATTGCCCAGTCTTGCGTATGTCTTTATCAGCAGCATGAAAATGGACTAATACAGTAAATTAGTACCAGTAGAGTTGGTGCAGCTGAAAAGATACCCGAAAATGTGGAAGTGACTTTGGAA
>NW_012109153.1:1969429-1971317 GCF_000951045.1 Mandrillus leucophaeus
AGCCTCTGAATGCAGCCGGGAGGCTGTACCCTGCAAAGCCACAGAGGGGAAGCTGCCCAAGACCATGGGAACTCACCTCTTGCATCAGTGTGACTCAGATGCAAAACATGGAGTCAAAGGGAGCATTAAGATTTGACTGCCTGCTGGACTTTCAACTTGCATAGGGATTGTAGACCCTTTGTTTTGACCAATTTCTCCCATTTGGAACGGCTGTATTTTCCCAATGCCTGTACTCCCATTGTGTTTAGGAAGTAACTAACTTGCTTTTGATTTTATAGATTCATGGGAGGAAGGGACTTACCTTGTTTCAGATGAGACACTGGACTGTGCACTTACGAGTTAATGCTAAAATGAGTTAAGATTTTGGGGGACTGTTGGGAAGGCATGAGATTGATTTTGAAATGTGAGGACATGAGATTTGGGAGGGGCCAGGGATGGAATATGTTTTGGCTGTGTCCCCACTCAAATCTCATCTTGAATTCTGACTCCCACAATTCCTACTCCTGGCTGTGTCATGGGAAGAACAGGGTGGGAGGTGATTTAATTATGGGAGCAGGTCTTTTCTGCTCTGTTCTCGTGATAGTCAATGAGTCTCATGAGCTCTGATGAATTTAAAAGGGGGAGTTTCCCTGTACAAGCTCCTCTTCCCTTGTCTGGCATCATGTGAGACATTGCCTTTCACCTTCTGCCATGATTGTGAGGCCTCTCCAGCCACGTGGAAATTTAAGTCCAATAAACCTCTGTCTTTTGTAAATTGCCCAGTCTCAGGTATGTCTTTATTAGCAGTGTGAAAATGGACTAATACACTCTGGGTCTAGTGTCGTTTCTGAGGAAGGAATGAACTGTTCCTTTTCAATCTGATTCCAGCTTCAGATCACCATTGCACCCTGACCTTATCCTTGGTGCTTTTTGGTCTGACTAAAGCATATTCTCTAATAAGTTCAAGATGGCTCTACATTCAGGTTAAGCAACTATTACACTTATTGTCCTAATTTAGCATTAAGGTCTTTTCACAAAATACACTGCGATTTTGATACTATATGCCACTCTTCATTGGATCTTTCTGATGGCCAAGAGTTTCCTTTGACTCCTGAAAAACATGTAAGTCTAGAGCTGGAACACATGAACATGAATACCTAAGCACATTTTCCAATATTTCTACCCCAACTGCAATAGCAGGAATTAGCATATGCAAGAATACAGCTACACATTTGCTGAAATCTAGTTAACTGAGAAATCATTTACTAAGATAAAATGGTTCTAGAATAGCAAACTCTCAAGGAATGAAAGACACTGAGAGCTATGGAACTATTTTTGTGTAAGAAAAATAAAATCCTTTAATAAGGTTCAAAATGAGAATTCAAAATATATATACATAAAATATATGCACCAATTAATCTTTGTGTTAATAGAAGCTTCAAAGTACTATAAAATTTAGTAGAATAGGTAACTTTATTTTAAATAACTTTCTTAACCCTGCCCATTAAGATCATAGTAAACATATAATAATTTTTATTAAGGAAATTAATCTTTACATACAAAATCAGCTATGTAATTTTACTTACAAAACAATAAAAACCGTTCTTTACTGTGGCAACAAAAGAAGCATTTTGACAAATGAAAAAAATGCAAACAAATTAAAACAATGTTTTTCATTTTACTTGCTTCACTGTCTCTTCTATTTATTTCCTATGATCGTTTGACACAAACATGGATTACTTTCATATCTACTGAAACATAAATGATAAGGTTCTTAAAGGTTGAATGAAAAGTCTGGGTGTTCAATATTTTAGAAGCTGAATAAACAAAACGAAATTGGGGTTTGTGATTACAGAGGATTTATCATTTTTCCCTTTCCATATGAAAATATATAATAGAAAATTACCCA
>NW_012109153.1:1972153-2002947 GCF_000951045.1 Mandrillus leucophaeus
CGGCACTCACAACAAATGAATCCTTCCCCAGGGATAAATGGATCAGAAAATTTGTTTTTCATTCAACATTTGGAAAGAAAACAAACCTGAAATATGTAATTTTTAAAATTATGTGAAAATAATGTTTATGTGAAAAATTTCATATAGTATTTGTGTGAAAATAAGGTGGAAACAAACTTCCATGAAGAACCCAATTTACAAAAATTCACATCTTTCTAAGATTTACATCTAATACAACACTACTGTTTTAACTGAATTGTGTGTGTATGAGGTGGTTTTTACGAGGAGAGGGGAGCTGTATAGTGACTACTTTTGTGTGACCACTCACCTCCAATCTTGGGGGAAAATGTTTACTATATGACAAATGTAAATTAAGATCATTACTCTTCTGTCACAGATGATTTCCTAGATTTGAGAACAAGGTCTTTAATGGATGAAGAAAGTTCTTGAAGCTCTTTACGAGTATTGGCAACATCTTCTTGTTCTTTGCCTAATTCATTACTCAAGGGACAATCTCCCTGCCCAGTCTTCTTATTTTGACTGACTAGCTGCTTTACAACCAAACCTTGATACTTTACCAAAAGAGCATGCTGATCCTGTGAAAAGGGAAAGAAAAGTTAACCAACACAATTTAACTCTCTGTGGAACAGATAAAGTAGAATTTCTTTAACTAATACACATTGAAGGTCCTCATCTTTACAAAAAACTGGCCATGTAAGTAGCAAGTCTAATCTAGCAGTTTCTGCTCTCAGGGAGTGTACAATTTAGAAGAGATAAAACATGAATGCAAATCACTTTACCATAAGTTGACCCTGCCTGGTTCTATCACCAAAGATATAGTCAAAGGGATAGGGAAGTTCCCTTTTAGTTGAGGGGTTTTATAGGTAAAAGGGACAGGAAAAGACTTTTGAATGGGTCGTTGATGGATAAGTTAAACATAAAGAAGCTAAAATGGGAGATTTGACATAATCGTATCTTTTCTGAAAGCTTAATTTCTTAATTGTAGCTTTTCTGAAAGCTTAATTAATCTCCTAATCCTCTGTTCACATTTTTGGAAATGGACTTTGATGTTAATATGTTTTATACCTGAGTGCTGACAATAATTCGTCTCAATCCACTCAAAATATTCAGAATCTAAAACTTTGAAAGTTTTGAAAGTTTCAAGTGTATTGAAAATGTAATACCTCTGGAATTTTACTATTAAGAAAAGCAATGATCTGTGGGACACATCTTCCAGGTGCATGGAGCATGGTGTGGGTTGAAAACTGAAACAACAGGACTGATGTGAGGTGCAGAATAAGAGCAGGGTCTTCCGTGACCTTCAGCTGTTCAGCCAGTGCTTGTCGATGCTGGAACAGTATCTGTCTAAAAAAAAAAAAAAAAAAATTTAAGAAGTCCTCACCAATTTCAATTCATCCCTTTCTGTTAATTTTTAGCTTCTCTAGTTTATCTAATTCCATAAATATTTTAAGTTAACTTTTCAATAGGGATATATACACATAAAACCTAAATGGCATGGATAGATTAGTATGCTACAAAATTAAAGAAAAAGTTATAGAGTGGGAATACTCAAAGTATGTTTTTTGTTTTGAGTTGCTGGAGGTCAAACAAATTCGCACTGATTTAGATGAGGTTTGCTGTAAGGAAAGTCCCCAAGCTAATAAAAAGTTCCTGGGCTTGATGAACTATAGGATAAAGAAACTCTGCTACTTGATCCAGAGGGTCAGAGAGAAATATCTAACTATTTTAAGACTTCGAATATCTGGAAGGTCTACAGCCATTTAGATATATTAGACACATTAGATACATATTCTCTATGTAACAGTCAGACAAATTCAAATTTCAGATATGAAAAGTCCCACATTTAAGAACACTACCAAATATACACTAATTTAATGTTACCTTTCCCTTTTTTTGTCTCCCCTTTTCACCATAATATCACAAGCTTCTGCTGCAGAATCCAGACAAGAAATAAAGTCTTCTATGCTCTGAAAAGGCATTGAATACCATAATTTACTTCTATATATAACTGCCTAAAGAAGTACAGCCATTTAATAACTATGTTGTAATTTTACAACCTAAATACAATTTTTTAAAGGGTCACTTTCTCAATAAATTAGAAATTGTGATATAGAACTAAAAATGGTAAAATGCCAGTAGCTTGGTCTTCTCTTCACCTTTCAAAGAGGCAGCTGAGTGCAAAATACTAGTTTTAGATTGGATTTACAATTACTCTGATAAAAAATCTACTCCAAGATCTTTGTAACAAACTGCTAGCCCTGACATGTAAACAGAATAAAACTTTACTTACCTTTTCATTCAGAGAGTTATGGAGTTTTGTAAGAGCTACTTTGGTTTCTTCTGATAATTTACTTAAAATTTTTTTTCTTATCTGTAGGGGTAAATAAAAATTCTTTCAGTACTGTGCTTTTGACATGCAGTGGATACAACATAAAGTGAAAAAAATACTATAACAAGTTGCTGAGTGGAATTTATCATATTCTTGAATTTTAGATCTCAAATTAGAGACAAAAACATTAGAGTCAATAGCCAATCAGCCAAACAGGCTAGATACAGCCCTGCTGCTCCCACCTGCTTCATCAATGTAAGAGAAAGACTAGAGTCACTGACCTTGTGAGAAACAGAATATTTGGGTTAAGAGGCTAATTCTTCCATTGGAGCAGGAAGAGAGTGTTTTTCTCTCCCCAGTGACAGCTGTGAAGGGCCCCACTCATAAAGACCAAGGATGCCTAGAAGATGGGAGACTGAGCTCTTGTTCGAGGTTGGATGCTTGTTATGCTCTATGGTGTGAGGAATCTTTTCAGCACCTCTCTCTACATGTAAGTGTTCACTGAAGTTTTATAGTATTCTTGATCAGTCTTTTAGTTTCTTCTGGCATAAAATTTTGGAGCAGACTTGCTGGAACGGCTTGACAACAGGCTCTGAAGTGTATAATGTCTGGGAAGATTAGGGACTAGTTGCTCCTGTCTAGCCTCCCTGCCCCAATCACACACCAATCCTTCTGTGGCCCTTAAAGGGCATGGAACAGGATCTCCTGTATTTTCCACAGCAGAGGTTGGTACAAGGGCCGGAGACACTAAACTGTCCAGACAATTGGGAATCTGCTGCTCAAGAAGAAGGGAAGGGGCCAGCACCTTGCTGGGGTAGGAGGAAGAACTGTTCCTCTGTTTGAGGGATGGTCCTTACTGTGAGAAGTCACATGAAACTAAACAACACTCCAAGGAAACAACTTACATTGCCTATGAGGCAATGACTAACTACATCACCAAAGACCACAAACATCAGACTGATTTGGTTTGACTGTGATCAAAGCAGTGATATGTAGTCAGTCACATCAAGACACTTCTTCTTCCCTCATTTTTCCTAAATCTCCAACTTGAAGTGGACCTAGAGAGGTGAGGAAGGAGGAGGAAGACTAGGAAAGAGAAAGAGGAAGAGGAAGAGGAGGTAGAGGAGGTGGGAGGAGGATAGAGAAGAAAGAGGACGAGAAGGAGGCGTTGTCATCTTGGGATAGACCGCACCTTTCTTTCTCTATGCAATTGGGAGCCGTTGCTCTACATTACTTCGCAAGAAGGGAATAGATGAGCTTTTGAATTTAGTTTGAGATTAGAGTTTTAAAAAATTAAATTGGAATTAGTCTAAACATTGAAATGAGATGTCCTTAAAGGAAAAATAACTTCAAAGATATGGAAACGGGTCAGAATGTTATGGGATTTGCCAGTCATTAGGAAGAGGGAATGTGACATAATAATTAGGAAAAAACTGTTTATTATAAAGTAATAAAGCATCATTATTTTTAACAGACTAGTTATACTGCCAATCCTGCTAGCAACTGTATATATTATTGTACAAAAGTTGAATAAAAAAATCTTAGATTTTTTTCCTCAAACCTCTTTTACTGTATTTTATTTTCCTCTTTACTCCAAATAAGATAAAATAAAATGTGTATAGATGCAAAACAGAACACATGAAGAGCGGTAAGCAATCATTAACATACTTCACTTGTAATGGCTGCAGGATCATCTACGGCCATCATTAAATCCGAAGCTAAGAAGTTGAAAATGAGGTTAGTGATATCAGTACACACTGACTTCAGCAAGTGTTTGGTAAGAGCAGCCTGTGTGTCATCTGGAAAATAAAGGAGCTTTAGTAAGACTAATTTATTCCCCAAATTATGAAAATCAATGAAAAAATAAGATTAACAAAGATTAAGTATACCTGCAAAAAACTTCATCCCTTTTTCAAATAACCTAATGTTATTGTACAGGTTTGAAACTTCTTCTTGCAAGTCCTTGATTGTGCGTTTTCTGCCCGTCCCAGAAGCAGAAGTTGTTGAAGACATGAATACTGAACGTACTACCTCGAGATAAGTTTTATTAAGAGGTCTGTGCACAAGACAAATATATTTAGTTCACTAAAATGTACTGAGTATTTATGTAGATAAGGAATTTTGTTTCTATGGAAATAATGCTTAAGATTAGAGATCTCTATTTTTTATACAAATAAAATTAATTTAGAGACAAGTTCACTAACAATTTGTTCCCCAACCCTAGGAATTAAAACAGAAATAGATTAATTTTCTCTATTATAAAGTATTCAACGTTATTGCAATTAAGACACCAAGAACAAAACCCCCATAATTCAAAATTGCTTTTTAAAATTAATTTGGAGAATAGTAGACTATAAATCTGTTCTTCATCTTCAGGAATTCCAACTTAAAATTCTCAATTTCTAAAATATTAAAATATATTTAAAGAAAATCTTTTTATGCCTAACAAAATAATTATTTTAAAAAGCAGTGCAAAATGATTAGTAACTATTTCATTTTTTACATGTGAAAAATATAGTTCTATAATACATTTATGCACAAAAAATACTTATATTAAAAAAATTATCACCACAGAAGTTATATTTCTAAAATCAAAGTTAGATACACTGCTCTCCTAGATTGTATTTATGGAAGCGTACACAGTGAAACTAAGTTGAGGGATGACCAGGTTAGTTAGTTACTAATGGTCAAGTTATACATAATCTTCCTCATTTTTATATAAAAATACCCTTAGCCATTCACAAGGTAGGAGTGCCTAAATTTGTTCTTTTTGAAGTGAATTTGTTACTCTATATTATCCTTAAACAGTTTACTTTCTGCCAAATTAAAATGGAAAATTATCTTTTCTTCCTTTTGAATGTTATTTTTCGTGCTATAGAAGAGACCAGCCAGTGGTTAATGCCGGTGTTTTTCTCCCTAACCAAGACTTATGACTGTAAGATCAGTGAATGAGGACACTTTCCAGCTTCTGTCTTTTATTTCCCATACTGCTTTGCCCAAAGCACTTAACAAATATTTGTTGAATTAAACTGCTGCTGTAGGCAAACAAAATCTGAAATTTGGTGGCTAGGTTAAAGTCCAAGTTTGAAACAAAAATATCTAATACATTTGCTTTTTATGATCTTGGAAAAAATCTTACTTAACCCACTGAATTTCTATCATAAAACAGAAAAAATACATTTTATACTTGCTTTATTAAGTACTCAGCAAGTTCCGAAATAAACTCCTCGGGGGCATCTTGTATGTGTTTTCTCAAAAAATCTTCAATCTCATCCTGGAACATAAAACTGATCTCTGGCTTCTTCTTTCCTATAACAGACATGAGCAATGGCAAATAAATAAATAAATAACATGCAACCAAATGGCAAATAGGACTCCATTAATATATTTAGTAAGACAACAATTCATTCATTACTCAACTGTTAATGTCAAATAGCAACAACTAGTAAAAACAATTTTGAAATTAGGATATATAATAAAACTTTTAAAAAATATTTTATTTTATATTCAGGGGTTTCGTATGCATGTTTGTTACATGAATATAAGACATAGTGGTAGGGACTGGGCTTCCACTGTACCCATTAACCAAACTGAACATTGTACCTATTAGGTAATTTTTTTAACCCTTGCCCTGCCCACACACCCTCCACAACTTCCCTCATTTTGGAGTTCCTTCTATTATTTTCCATGTGTGCCCATTGTTTAGCTTCCATTTGTAAGTGAGAACATGTGGTATTTTGTTTTGTGTCCGAGTTAGTTCACTTAAGAGTAATGAACTAACATCCATGTTGCTGCAAAGGACATGATTTCATTGTTTTTAATGGCTACATTGTATTCCATGGTATATACCACATTTTCTTAACCCAGTCAATCATTGGTGGACACTTAGGCTGGTTCTATGACTTTGCTATCGTGAATAGTGCCTCAATGAATATATGAGTATACGTGTCTTTTCAATATAATAATTTCATTTCCTCTGGGTAGAAACCCAGCAGTGGGATTGCTGGGTCAAATAGTAGTTCTAATTTTAGTTCTTTGAGAAATCTTCATACTGTTTTCCATAGAGGTTGAACTAATTTACACTCTCACCAACTGTGTATAACCATTCCCTTTTCCCCATATCAACACTAACATCTGTTGTTTTTTGACTTTTCAATAATAGCCTGGTGTATCTGACTGGTGTATGATGATATATTGCGGTTTTAGTTTGCGTTTCTCTGATTAGTGATATTGAGCATTTATTAATGTGTTTGTTGGCTGCTGGTAGTTCTTCTTTTGAGAAATAGCTGTTCCTGTCCTCCGTTCAGTTTTCAATGGGTTTTTTCTTGAGTTCTTTGTAGACTCTAGATATTAGTCCTTTGTCAAAAATAGAATTTGCAAATATTTTCTCTCATTCTGAAGGCTATTTACTCTGTTGTAATTATTTATTTTGCTGTGCAGAAACTTTTTAGTTTAATTAAGTCCTATGTGTCAATTTTTGGTTTTGGTGCATTTGCTTTTGGGATTTTTATCATAAATTCTTTGCCTAGGCCAATGTCCAGAAGATTTTTTCCCAGGTTTTCTTCTAGGATTTTTATAGTTTCATATGTTACATTCTAAATATTTACTCCGTTCTAAATATTTACTCCATCTTGAGTTGATTTTTGTATATGATGAGATGGGATCCAGTTTCGTTCTTCCCAGCACCTTTTACTGAATAGGGTGTCCTTTCCTCATTGTTTATTTTTGTCGACCCTGTCCAAGATCAGTTGGTTGTAGGTATGTGGCTTTATTTCTGGATTGTGTATTCTGTTCCAATGATCTATGTGTCCAATTTTCTAGCAGTACCATGTTGTTTTGGTTACTATAGCCTTGTAGTATAATTTGAAGTCAGACAATATGATGCCTCCATATTTGTTCTTTTTGCTTAGGATGCTTTGGCTCTTCAGGCTCTCTTTTGGTTCCATATGAACTACAGGAGTATATCTTTCTAATTCTGTGAAAAATGATGTTCATTTTTGATAAAGATTGCACTGAATCTGTAGATTGCTTTGGGGAGTATGGTCATTTTAACAATATTGATTCTTCTACTCCATGAGCCTGGGATGTCTATTTGTTTGTGTCATCTATGATTTCTTTCATCAGTGTTTTGTACTTACTCTTGTAGAGATCTTCCATTTCTTTGGTAAAATGTATTCTTAGGTATTTTTTTTTGTAGCTATTAAAAAAAATAATATTTGGTTCTCAGCTTGAAAGGCACTGATGTATAGAAATGCTACTAATTTTTGTACACTGATTTGGTATCCTGATATTTTACTGAAGTCGTTCATCAAGACCAGGAGTCTTTGGAGGAGTCTTTATGGCTTTCTAGGTATGTGATCATGTCATCAGAACAGAGATAATCTTACTTCCTCTTTTCTAGTATGGATGCTTTTATTTCTTTCTCTTGCCTGACTGCTCTGGCTAGGATTTCTAGTACTATGTTGAATAGGAGTGGTGAGAGCAGACATCCTTTGCCTTGTTCCAGTTCTTAATGACTCTATCAATTTTTCTCCACTCAGTATGATGCTGGTTGTGGGTTTGTCGTAAGTAGTTCTTATTATTTTGAGGTATGTTCCTTTGATGCCTAGTTTATTGAAGGTTTTTATCATGAAGTGGTAAAATTTCTTATGTGATCATTTTCTAACTTCATTTAAAAATGATTATTTTCTACAAGTCAATCAGAAAATAATAAAGGGTTTTCCCCTTTGTTAAACCTGGATGATACAAATAGCCAGAAATCAAAACAAGTATTTCAAAACAAATTTTTAAGGAAAGAATAATTTATCTTGGTGAACAAGGAACATTGGGCAGTTTTTCCTCCTTTATAAAAATATAAATTTATTAGATATTAAATAATCCTTATAATTTAAATAAGATCTTTGGAAAGTCTTTATAATCATGTGAATCACAATTCCAATAATTGTTTAAGCTAAAATTTATCTTTTGGAAAAGGCATAGATAAAAAAAATCTCAAAATTCTGTATTTTTGCTCTCACAAAAATAAGTCTATAGTATGGAAAATTTGTATGCAGCTACTGTAATGAAAATAATTGTTAACTGTGCAAATGTCATGCCTACCCATTTACTTAGGAAAGCATGGGTTGTAGACAAAAGCAAGCTAACAATATTTCCATTAGAAATTGTAAAGGTATAAAAACGATTATTTCTAGCTTAATTAAGTTATTGATTCTACAAGCAAAAACCTTAGAAATAAAAATAAAATGGCTCAAAAATCAATTTTCACTATAAATAAAAATCTAAGGAGTTAACATCTTAGCTTCAGAGTAGACGGACAGTACTATTATTTTCTGGGATCTGCTGTCCATTCTGATGTTCACATTAAATGATCTATGATTTCCCTGTTTAATTCCTTTATGCATTTTACAGGTTATTAAATTACATTTTCTTCTAGTAATCTTTCATACCGAGTTGATCCTATATTTTAGCTGAGAACCCAATTTCATCCTCCATTTCAGAGATTACAACACAAATTTTTTTTCAAAAGCACTGAAATTACATTGTTAAAGGTAAGATGGTTTTACTACGTTTATAGCTCCTTTCAATAATAATCTATTCACAAAAGGAGTATCACATGCCTCATTTAACAATTATTTAAGATTACAGATATTAGAGAAGTGTTTTTTTGTAATGCCTCTTCACCCACATGCCTAGTACACCTGGGCAACAGGAATATTCATTTACCAGTGAAAAATTAAAATTCACAATGGATAGTCTTAATCCTATTTAAAATAAGGATAAAGCTAGTAGTTCCTATAAAGATACTTTTCCTTTAATTAACACTGTTTTACACACATGAGGAACAGTAGTTATTTCTACCTATCGCAGAATACTTTAAAGACAAATCTTAAACAACTGTGCTATTACAAACAGCAAGTAGAACATTAATAGCTGCAGGCACATCACTTGATATCTACATCTTCCAGCTATAGCCCGTATGTAATGAATTCTGTGAAAGAGGGAAAACACAAATCTCAATCTATTATCATTTAAATTTTTTTTTTTTTTTTAAATTTTCATTTAGGTGGGGATAAGGAAGAGGGTGGTATCATGGTTTCATTAAGTTTACCTTTTTTAAACAGAAAAATTAAAAATATCTTAATTTTAATTAGAAAAACAAAAGATGTCTCTTGCAGACTTTCTTTGCCAAGCACTAACAAGTCTAGGAAAAGAAAGATGCATATAATTAATTCTCTCTCTTAGATATAAGCAACCAACCTGTTAGGTGTTACTATGAAAGTAAAAGGTACATAAAATTAAAGTTTCCTATTTAAATTTGCAAAAGTCTACTTTTCAAAAATACCCTAATACTTGTTTTGCATGGCAGTGGAAGACCATAAAAATGATCAAGGTAAGGTGAAACCATGCAAAGCTTTCTTAATAATCAATGGGAAAAATTACAATTGGTCTGTGACATTTAAAAATTTCTGGTAAACATTAAAAGCTTTTACTGTTGGTTATAAATGTATAGGAAAATGAAAAGTAAAACTAATGTTTATAATTTAATACGCTGTATTTTAATACATTAGAACGTGGAGAATGAAAGTGTTTTATTTCTGTGTAAAATACTTATCAGGAATGGTCTGAACAGTGTTTGCTTTCTTCTTATTATCAGTTAACTTGCAGTATGGAGCAAGTACTTTTCCTACGCCTTATAAATTGTTATACCACTTTCTAACTCTGAATCAGCTTCCAATGTTTTATCCCTTGCCTTGTCAATGTCCTGGAATATCTCCAAGAACTGTAAAGTTTTTGCCCATTTTCACATCTTCTAAGATGTTTTCATCCTTTTTGCCATAACCACTTTCCTCATTTTCTTGAACAATGGCAGTGTCAACATTCCCACAGTCCCTCTATAACTCCATTTATGTTTGATTCCAATTTTATTTTCAGCGTTACCACTTTTCATTTCTTTGTTGCGCTTTTATCTCTGTTGGCCAATTCTCTTTATGATTATCCATTTCTGTAAAATATCACAGCGTTTATAACTGGGAGACAATTGGGCAATACAGCTACATGCTTTGTTGTCTGTGCATAAAGAATAACCAATGTGTAGTGACCAATCATTGACAAACTATATAATGAGTGGTGTGACTGTCACAGATCATGATATGCATCTGTTATTTACGTACTGATTTGTGGACTGAAGAGCTAGCAGTGAAATCTGTACTTTACACAATACTCAGTATCAAAGTATCTTTGTATCTAGTATTTAAGATAAACAGTGTTGTTACTGGACTGATATTATTTAACTAAAGTGTGGTAACTGAAATTTGTGCCACTGAAACTGCAAAACAAGGACTTCCTGTATTAGCATATATACCTAATTATATACTTCTTAAGAAAATATGTTATAAGTATCACACATACACCAAGGAAAAGTAAAGAAAAGCTACCTACCAGTGTGGGATGATTGAGTTTCATCATCACTATCATCATCTTTTCTTCCTTTCTTCTTGACTTTTTTAATTTTGTACTCTCTGGCATTGCCCCCACCTCCTCCTCTCACGCTTCCACTGCCCTCTGGTGGGAAAATGACATTAGTTAGCATTACTTAACTAAATAATCATTTTTAGAAAATAATGATGCTATATTGTCGTATTTAACTTTACAGCAGAAAAAATAAAGGTAAAAGAAACTTTTAGACTCTTTTTAAATTTGGAGTTCCCTTATTAAAAGTTTAGTAAATCTAATAAATAAAAAATAATAAAATATGAAATCTTTTGAGCAATCTACTTTGACTGACTGACTGCTCTAAATGCATTCTCTTTCTCCTTCTCTAATGTCACCTCTTTTCTGTAACTCTCAATATTTTAACAAAAATCCACTCCTTCACTTCCTCGTCTACCTTCCCCAAAAGAAATGTGTCCTCCTTTGCTCATCTGTGTTACCACAGCCTCATCAATAACCTTCTATTACAAGACTTCACAAATTTAATTATTCTTATTTTGCCTTCTTGGTTGAAAGATTATTACCTGTTTTTAGAGGAGACATCCTGACTCATCTGCCACTTAACCAGATTATAAACTTCTGAAGAGTAAGGATCATGTGTCATTAATGTATATATTCTTTACAGAAATGCTTGAAACATAACACGTGCTCCATAAATGTTGACAATGACTATTAATTGGTTAAGTATAAAAGTATCATTACCTATTGACTATAGACTTAAAAAAAATGAAACATTGCAAACACTGTAAATAAAAATAAAAAATACTACTTCAGCATTTCCCTGCTCTTTGATATTTACATGTAAAATATCTACTCTACAAAATGGAATACTGATAATGGGTTTAAACCATTGAACATATTACAACTATATTATATTACTATAAAATAAGTAAAAGATTAGTCTTTTTAATAAAATAATCACTAAAGATCTTTTTCTAAATTCTAAATAGATTTGCCTTAGATTTCATCATATCCTAGAATTAAACTTCTATTAATTTATTTTCCCATGCTTTGAAAATAAAAAAAAATTCTATTTTCAAAAGCATAAGTCTAAAGTGAACATGCTTTTTACATTTGGCAATAAGTTTCCTATGGCGGGGGACATTCATGATTGACATGATTCCACACACTGTAATTAAACAATATAATACAATAGCATTATCACTGAAAATAAAACAACAAATGACCCTTAACTTTTAATAAGAAATAAAATATTAAATAGACTAGTTATACTGACGTAAGTCATCAATTAAGGCAAATTTATAACTGTATCTTCAAATAATATGATTAAATATCCATAGCTACGAATATTACTGTGATTTATTTAAGTAATTTATTAATTTTCCTGGAAGAATAGAGAAATTTCATAATGCTATTGAAAGGTTTTACAGAAAAAGATTTTGGATGAGGAAATAAACTAACTCAAAGAATTAGGAGTGTATTTATTAATGAAAAATGCTGAATACTGAATTTCTTCAGTTCCGATAAAGCACTAATAACACTATTCCTACTATAAAAACTATGGAAATATATGTTACTTTTCCAACGGAAATTACAAGCATACCAGTGATACCTAGAATAATTTCTAGTGACTTTAGAAAAAGAAATATAAAAATATTTCATTGAGAAATTCTTTCATTTAATAAGTATGTTTATAGGACACCTAAAATGTATCAAGTGGTGCTTTGGGTATGTAGCAAGAGTACAACAATTAATGAAATCAACACAGTTCCCAAACAATAAAACACAACATGGTGATAAAGTGATGCAAATAAATTGACAAAATGAGGTGGCAGAGAGTGACTGTGGCTACTACTCAGAAGAGTTAGGAGGCCTCCCTAAGGAAGTGGCATTTAAAGTCGAGCTCTGAATGAAAGAATAAACCAGTTACTAAAGTTTGGGAGAGGGCATTCTAGGTAAAAAGAACAGTGTAAAAGCTTTGAGGTGAATATGACCCTGGCAAGTTTGAGAATCAAAAAAAATAAAAGGGCTACTGGGCTGGAACGATGGGGAAAAACAAGAGATAAGCATGATGACAAAATTAAGTTTTCACACATACACACAAAAAAACAGAAAACATAATCACCAATATTTCCATTTTAATATATAAAATTTAACACATTGGCAAAATATTTGGTTGCTATTAGCTGTTTAAAGGTAAATCAATAAAATAAAAGGCCTTTCAAAGGGCATAATAAATGTGATAAATGCAAAGTTGACTGTAGCAAATATAAAACTTATCTTTGAATATTCCTTGTTAACAATTTATTACCTGTTGCTTTCCTTCTTCGCTCATCTTTTTTATCCTTTTTACTTGTACTAACGCTTTCTAAAGTGGAGATTTGTTTCAGATCTTCTTCGGTGATTAAATGCACAGGATTATTTTTCATTTCCTAAAATAAAACATGGTTTTTTTTGGTAGGAAAAACATATAGCATTTCCAAAAGCATAAAAGTTGTTTATATACTCACTGATTATTCTTGTTTGGTTTTGTTGCTTAGAAGAACTATAGAGCTTTGTTTCAGAGCTGTCACTCTAAGGGAAATGTTTCTCCTTGCCCAAAATAGGTCTCTTCCCTTGCTGCTCTTGACTTTTTTTGTACCCATTATTAACTAATGAGAAATCCTATACTGTCACTTAACAACTGATTACACAGTGGCAATCAGATGCAATCCTCTCCAACTGTTACTGGCTGGTTTTACCACAGCTTAATTGATGCCCCATGCTCCTTCGCTTTTTGAGACTCCCAATTCCAATGCCACCTGGATACTTGAGATTATTAAAGATAATGAATCCTCCATCCTCTACTCCACCCAAATTACCATATGTGAGTTGCATAGTAAGTCATATAATCTTTTTTTTCCCCCCTCTGGACTCATTCTTAATAATCTCTGCTTTCCAAAAGTTTATAACAACAATGAAGTATTTCCAAGTTTGGATACTGATTCTTTCTGATGGGATAGGGTCCTATAATCTCTAGTGACAGAAGTATACATTTATGATAAAAACAATATTATTTCCTTTTTGTTTTTCTAAAGGAAAATGCTTAAAATGTTGACAGTTCACGCGAGATAATCATCTTTTTCTGAATTTATTTTTGTGGTTAGAGGGAGGAGCCCAAGGAAAGAAGAAAAGTGATGACCATGTTAAATTTTTACTTGAGTAAAAAATCCCAAATAAAAATAAGAGTCATTTAATAACTGGTAGTTCACATGGAACAGATGTTTTACATATATCCCTTATTTATATTTATTCTTTCCATAGTAGGCATCATAATCGTTTCTTTAAAGATAAGGAAACTAGAGTTCTATTTGTCCAAAGTCATACAGAGAATACACATTTTAAATTCAGGTTTGCTGACATCAAACATGTATACTTTTTAATCTTCTCTGCTGCTTATCAGGTTAAATGCAGAAGTTTATCTCATTTTTAGACTATTAAAGAGCTTAGAAGGAGAACAGCTAAACAATTTACATATTTAATAAGCCCTCATAAATTTATTAACAGTTTAAAATAAATAGGCCTATTTTACCTATTTGAGAGCAGGCTTAAGGAGGTGACGCTGCCAACTAGAAACATGAACTAAAGAGTCATTAACACAGACCTGGCAGGACCTCTATTTCAAAATACTTTGACAGCAGTTGCTCTGAGGAACTAATAAATGGTAACAAAATTTCTTTCTTCAGTAATTTACCCTGTCTGTGTACCCCAAATAGGAAAAACTATTGAGACTCTGCTAGATTAATATATTGTGTATTGACTGACAAATACACTGTATATTTGTACATATCTACAGACACTGTTTTTTGTGCATTTTGATGTTTTAAAGTTGGACCAACCTCAGGAAACTTAACTGAAAAGTGTGTAATTTCATTTATGTTATTTTAATTTATAAAGTCAGTTCACCAACTTTTAAGTCATATGTTTTGATGGGAATAAGAGAAAAAACAAATCTGGGAGAGAAAATAAAAAGGAATGATACATTAAAGGGAAATAATAAATGATACCAAGTGTTCACTTTTGCTTATCCCATTTTTCAAAAGACATCAGATGATTCTACATTGAAAATATCATTAAGATTAGCAGATAAAAGGAAATCTGGCATACCTTTTCAGCCTTCTGGTGCATCAGCTCACGGAACAGTTCTGTACAGTCATTTATAAATTTTTCACTGACTACAACAGTGTCGCTAAAGACTACAGCTGAGGCCTGTTTGCTGAATGCCCTCATCACCTGCTGAAGCAATATGGCAGCATCTTCAACTGATAAAGAAGTGGGCAGCAGAGGCTAGAATTACAAACAAAATAAAAATAAAGTATAAATACAATATAATGCAGTGAAACCATTTGCTATATACATATATGCTCTCTTTAGGTGATCTCATTAAGTCCAGTGGCTTTTGGAACCATATTTATGCCGATTACCTCCAAATTATATTTCTGGTTTCATCACCACTCTGAGCTCTGAAATCATATATCCTATTGCCTACCTTCCCCACTTGTATGCCTAACAGACATCTCCAATTGTTCAAAACAACACCAAAACCTACAAGGCACACATCGTTCATCTTTCTCACGATGTCACAAACAGTCCACCAGAATATCCTGATAACCTTCAAAATGTATTTTGTCATAACTCTTTCTCCTATCTGAAATTATCTTACTGTTTTCCTTAACTATCTCTCCCTAATGAAAGTATCCCTCCTAAAGACAGCAAGCTTGTCTGGCTACCATATCCCCAACAAGTATTAATAGAATGGTGCCTGGCACACAGAAGGTAGTTTTGTTAGATGAATAAAAGAACACTTAAATCTGGAATCTTTGGGACTTTCATATCCAAAACAAAGAATTTCTGCTTTATAAAGAGGGTCTGGGCCCGACTAGAAAATAATGGATTGGCCTCATTTATTTATTTTTACCTACACTTATCTTGTTGGCATACTGAAAGGCAAGTCAACATTGAACACTGAAGTAAACACTATCAATACCAAGGCAGCTTGTGTTAATACGTTAGAAGAGATTAATGGATAAGGAATAAACAAATGCTACACAATGCCTGATGCCAGTACAGCTGTAAATGCTTGGAAAAGATGTGAGAAGTCTCATCAATTCTTTATCACGATTAACAGGAGTGTTATACTGTTTGCTTGTTTGTTTTGAGATTTATAGAATTCTGGATGTTGACTGTCCACACGTAGTAGGTCACCCGCAAGACTTTAAGCCTAAAGATTATTTTTGTTATAACAATGATTAGAATTTGCCTCCAAAGCCAAGACCATCTTTATGTATCCTAATTTCTAAATGGTCAAATATTAGTAAAATATCAGTTGTCATTGTTAAAGAAAAGTGAGGAAAAGATAAAACATACCGCAATATCAACCCATGTTCCAGAGCTGATGGCTTCTTCTACTGATGCTTCCACTTGATCCACAAGTCCCTGACCAACACAAGCTGCTTTCAAAAACAAGAGTTGTGTAGTCTTGTATCTTTTCTTTATGTAGCTTACAGCATCTGGGATTCCAAGTCTGGATAAAGCATCAAATTCTACAAATACATCACAAAGTTGGATTAGAACTGTCAATTACATGTAAGACAAAAGTGAAAAATAAAGACTTAAAGTTACAGCCAATAAAGTTATTAGAGATATCTACCTTCTTAACTCCTCTAACTCCACCCCAAATAATCATGGTTAAGAAAACTAGTTATAACAAAGTTCTAATCCATGATTATAATTGAAGAAACTGAAAAGTACATTTTAGGAAGTCAAGAAAACATAAGAAAAACCCAGTATTTTATACCATACGTTTAAATTGTTTATATACTAAGGACATATAGGTTTATTACTGAGGAAGTAATCTGTTATGCAGTTTGACTTGGATTATAAAATTGATTAAACTAAGCTATATATATGTATATATATCTTATATATATGCTAATTGTTTAAATAACTAAATTCAGTCCAATTTATCCAAATGACAGTAGAACTTCAGACACAGAATTTAGAATAATTTCAATGTTTCCAAAGTATTAGGTAACCAATAAAAATACCCATTGTAAATCTGATAGTCAACAAAATATTTCTAAGATGATATATCTGAAAAACTGGGCAACTTCACAAAATGTAAGATATAATTACTTATATGAATTTAAAAATACTTTTAAGTTTATAGTGCCATCTTAATAAATGTAACTGGAAGATTGGCAGCAATTAGTACCAGCTTTTAGCCTTTTTACCTTATAATTGTTCAGTAACTATAGAATTAAACTCAGTTCCAAGACCCATAGAAACTCACAGTGTGATTACTTTATACTCGAAGGGAACCATTATAATCTTCTGATCATACAGGACAGTATATGTAGACTCTAGGGTTCCCATTTTTAAATTTTTATTTATTATTATTTTTAATATAACCCACAGATCAAAGGAGAACTCTAGGGTTAGTATAATACTTTTGAAGAATGAGTTTAGTGTTAAAAAGAAATTTTAGTTTTAAAGAAATAAGGAAGTTACCTAAATAGCCATTCTGCCTGAAAAAGGAATCCACCCAAGTACTCTGTGTCCTGGAGTAGATGTCAGGGACAAACACAGCTTTATCCTGTCTCCCACCAACCACAGTGCCTCGTAAGCGTCCGCTATTAACAAGTTCCTCAAGCACAGCTTAAAACAAAACCACATGAATACAAATAAATCAGAGTAGGTATAAATCTTAAAAAGTAAAATACTTTATTATGTCATAATTTACTTATTCTTAACCTTTAAAAAACCAACCTGAAGTTTAAATAGCAAAAATAAAGGTAGTATATTTTAGACAAAATTTTCCTGCAATTTATGAGAATATTCAGATTATAAATTCAGGGAAATTTTGCATTTTGGCAACTAGCTAAAGGTGTTGAACTTGTAACTCAAACTAGTTAATATTAACCTGAAATTTTTAGTTTGAGTAATTTTGGGGAAAACATAGCATGCCATTATCTATTTCATGATTCACTAAAAACAGATGATAAAACACTTGAAGAACAGGTAATACACAATTATTAGTGTTAACAAGTTCCATTTTTTAATATTAAAAAAATCAAGACACCTAGACTATATTAGCACCAGCAGTGTGAAATAAAACTATTAGCATTTTAAAGAGTTACTACATTTCCACTGTTTACATTGAAGTAAGACATTTCAGCCCCACCTATAAAAACAGTATAATGCCTTGGTTAAGAGGATCAATTCTGGAATCAGACTAAGTCTAAACCTCAACTCTGCCACCCACTAGCTATGAAACACTAGACAAGTCACTGTCCTTATTTCTCCATTTTCGTATCTGTGAAATGGGGATAATAACAATATCATCTTACAGAATTGTTGTATTCAAGTAAATTGCTTGGAACGGTAGCTGGCAGGTAATAAAGACTCAATAATAATTATTAACTAAGTATCACTACCATCACCACCACCACGAAGTGGAAGGTGCTGCCATTAATACCAAATTTATATTTTTATTTAAACCATAACATTTAACATTTTGTTTTAGAAACTAAAATCCTCTAAAAAGGAAAAAGCAGATGGAAGGGAGCTATTTCTAAGTGAATCAGCAAGCACATTCAAAAGATGATTGGCAAAAAGAAAGGCTAATGAAAATTAGTCTGTAACAGAAATAAAAATTAGTTTGTGCATGAATTTTAAAATTGCAATGCTGAGTAAATTAGAATACATCAAAAAAGTCCAGATTTCTCAATAGACTACAACACACAATCTTCAATTTCATGACTGTACAATGTAAATCCATTCTAAATTCTGACCAAAGTTGTGAAGTCACTGTTATTTGAAGAACTTTACATTGTAATGAAATTACACCAACCCCTAATTACACAGATTCCAAAAAATTCAGTTTAATTTTAAATCAGTCAAACAAAAATTTTAAAGTTCATATTCTGAATATACAGTGAAAATTAATTTTTTGTTCAATACTTGATATTTCTTTTCCATTTTTCATTTTAGTTCTTACATTTGCACAGATAATCTGAGTTGAAAGACAAAATTATTGCTTTTAAAAATTATTTCAGCAAAGCATTAAAAAACCCTCAAAACCTCCCAAGAGCTTCACAAACAACAAAGATAATGAACAAAGATTATTTTCGAGATAATATGTTGTTTCAATGATAAGAATGTACTTTTATTGCTATCAACTCTTGGTAACAATTGTTAGTGAAACACGATTTACTTTCATATTAGATAATGTAGCAAAATCATAAGAAACAAAGTAAAAACTATTCTTAATCTTACAATTTTAAATCTCTATATGTACATGTATAATAGAGTCTGTGTGACATATATTTTCATTATAAATGCTTACTTTTTTTCATTATACTCCTCTAGGGCTAACCAATATTAAATGTGTGGTGAGTATCACAGATAGGTACATATATAAAACTCGATACAGAAACTTTTTTAAACCAGGAAATATTTTAGTTACATTAACAAAGACGAAAAAGCATTAAAGTTAGTTTTACATTAACAGCCTATTCAGCAGCTAATTAAGTAAATATAATTTAAACCAAACTCACAGTAAAGAAGCTGCTCCTGAAATCCATATTTTGAAATCAAAGAATTCACAGCTGTAGGTCTTTATGGAAAGTTAAAAAAAAAAAACAAAAAAACTTCTTACTCATAGTGTTATAGATTAACGAACTTAAAAAATAGGATAATTAGAATTTAAGAAAAATACTTAAATACTTAAAATTAAAAATAAAGTCAAAAATTACACCAAATTTTAAATCCTTAATTGGAATGTTGCTACTGAAATATCAGGGACATCAACTTGTACTTGCAATCAAGGATCAGTTTACATTCCCATTCCTCTAAATTCTCAGATTTCCATGATACGTAACTATTTGCCTTGGTCTTTAGGTTTTTCTTCAATGTTTTTTTCTGTCTGGGAGGCTCATTCCTTACTTGGGAATATTCAAGTGGATGTCATATGGTTCTATTTTCGAAGAAAAATGAGATCACATGTGCACTGAAAATGTTTGGAATGATATGAGGCTAGATTAGGGTGACTGACTGAGAGGGATCCATTTTAAATTTTTTTTTTTTTTTTTGCTTTTGAGTATTTTCTATTTTCTGCAATGACTATGCATTTCTTTTGTTAACCATTTTTATTGCAATAAGGTATAATTTAAATTACATGAAATCTACCCCACAGTAAATGTACAATTCAATGATCTTAACACATTTACAGAGTTGTGCAACCATCGCTACAATCCAGTTTATAATGTTTTCATCAGCCAAAAAGTTATCTGATAGCTATCTGCAGTTAATTCCTGCTGCCACTACTAAATCTAGACAATTATCTGTTTTCTGCCTCTATAAATTTGCCTTTCTAGCCATTAACATAAATGGAATTAATATGTGCTCTCCTTTCTGTGTTTTTGAGATTCATCCATGATGAAGCATACATCAGTAGTTCATTCCTTCTTATTGATGAACAGCATTCCCTTGTATGAATATACCACATTTTGTTTATATACTCATCAGTTGACAGACGGGTGAACTATTTCCAGTTTGTGGCTATTGTGGATAATGCTCCTATGAACATTTATGTTTTTGACTTTGTATGGATGAATGCTTTCATTTCTTTGGGGTGGACCCCTATGACTGTATCTCATTTATAATACCTATAGTTTTTTTTTTTTTAAAGGATACAAGAAAATAATCTAGACTTTTTATTCTGATTACAATTTTTTTTTCTATTCATTTTAAGCCAGTATGCCTGTTCTTTCTAGTTAAGGTTGATCTGTTTTCATTTTTAATGCACATAACAAAACGACTTAAGTAATTCTAACATTTCAATCCTCCATTGTTGATGATTTAGGATATGGTAAATATTTTCTACTTCAAACCTGTGAAAGCAGAAACAGTTGTATGAAAATGAATTGACTATTTAAAACTGTGTTTTTGAGTAAATTATTATTTTTACCAAATTCTTAGGATCAATTTGCTTTTTATTAAATTGTTTTACTCAAAATGTTTAGCTATAGTATCTGGTAGCACGGCAGGGGCTTTAGTCAGTTTAGTGTTGCTATAACAAAAGCCTTGAGGCTGGGTAATTTACAAAGAGAAAAGGTTTATTTGGCTCATGATTCTGGTGGCTAGAAAGTTCAAGATTGAGCAGCTACATTTTTTGAGGGTTTCAAGCTGTTCCAATTTACATAGTGAAAGAGAAAACAAAGGGGAAAAACCAAGGAAGCCATACTCCTTTCAACAATATACTCTCTAGAGAACTAATGCAGTCCCCTGAGAACAAGAATTCACTCACCTGGTGGGAGGGCATTAATCTATTCATGAGAGATCCACTCCTGTGACCCAAACACTTACTAGGCCCTATCTCCCAATTCTGCCACATTGGTGATCAAATTGCAACATAAGTTTTACTGGGTACAAACCACATCCAAACCATAGCAAACCTCCAAACCAACAAAGTCTAGGTCCTCTGTGAATTTTGCTCTCCTCTGTTTACCTTATAATTGTTACAACCTCTCATGTTTTTTTATCTTTTGTTCCCTTCAACCCAAACACATCCTTACAAAAATGTAGAAGGCTCCTTGAAGGACTTCATCTTAAAATGTCTAGGTACCTAACGTATTGTGGGTGTTCAATAAACAATGAATTGAGTTGTGCAAAATTTCCAGCTTTTTTGTATGATGAAACTCTAGCTGAGTTTTTATTTCAATTTGGAATACAACGTATTTAGTATACCTACATACATCGTTCTTCTCACTAACTGCTTCCTGTGCTTCTCTCTGGCTATCCATAATAACAAGAAATATCCATAAAAACAAGAAATATAAACTTTTTAAAAGTCTGAAATGCAGGTGTCTCCTTTGAAATTAGACTAGAGAAGTGGGATGGTTCCTTATTTTTAAGAGACAAATATGAAGATATGGTGCCTTAAATGGTACTATCTAGAAGCCACACAACCTAGCAACATCTTTTGAGGCTCAAAACTTATTTTCCTCTCATTATTTGATGGTACCTCCATATAGTGAAACTCAGGACTACTATGAATGAGAAAAACAGCTGATTTTGATGAAAATTACCATCACCACAATAATTAGTCAAAGAAAAAAGGTAAATATTTATAAATAGGAACAAAGATATTTCTAGTTTTTAGTTTTTGACAACGTAATAAATGAACAGGGTACAAAAAAGTTATAAAACTGAAGAATCCCTCTCCATTCCTATCACCCAGCTACCCAGTTTCTCTCCCCAGAAACAACCATCCATTTCTTGTGTTAGGAGGGTGATCTGGTGCAGGCTGTCAGAGCCTACATGGAGTAAAGAGAACACCCACATGAGAAAGGGAGCTGCAGTAGCAATGGGAAACCAGTCACATAAGGGGAATTAATCAAGTAACTAAATACATTAAGGATAATAGGAGTTAGATTTTTCCTAGTCAGTGAAGAAAGCTACAAACATGGAAAATAAGGAAACTAGAATGAAATGAAACTTACGGTATTGGACTAGAATTGGAAGTATCAGCACAAACTCACAGTTTCCAATACACATAGATAAAGATATAGAAATACAGATGTATAGAGGGGTGTATGTACATGTGTATGTGTAACTCCTAGTTCAGTAGTCCCCAACCTTTTTGGCACCAAGGACTGGTTTCATGGAAGACAAATTTTGCATGGACCCAGGTTGTGGGGGATGGTTTCAGGATGAAACTGTTCCACCTCAGATCATCAGGCATTTGGTTCTCATAAGGAGCATGCACCCAACATCCCTTGCACGCACAGTTTACAATAGGGTTCACGCTCCTATGAGAATCTAATGCCGCCACTGATCTGACAGGAAGAGCAGCTTACGTGGTAATGCTGGCTTGCCCACTCTCGCCTGTTGCACAGCCTGGTTCCTAATAGGCTACAGACTGGTACTGGTTGGTAGCCTGGGGACTGAAGGCCCTGTGCTAGCTTGTCTACTCTGAGAGGGCCTGGGAGCAGTGAGAACCCAATAGTGGTAAGTAATGTAGTATCCAGATCTTGGTTTCTAAATCCCATACTCTACTAAAAGAAAGCAGAGATCTCTGGAGAAATGGCTGATTTGAGGCTTGGGACAGGGAAAGTGTGAACTAAGCCTGGAACATCTTAAGCCAGAAAGAAAAGAAAGTTTCAAGAATGATGGGGGCATGTAAAAAGCCAACCTGCAGGCGCTACCACTAGCTACATCAGGGCCAGTATGAACATGTAAATAATGATAGCAGATTATAATCCAATAAATAGCAGACAAGCAACAATGAACATTCTATAAAATAATCGGCCTGTGATCTTCAAAAGTGTCAAGGTCATGAATGTCAAGGAAAAATCAAGTAAGTATTCCAGATTGAAAGTGACTAAGGACTCATATCAATTAAATGCAATCTGTGATCCTGAATTGGATCCTTTTTCTACAAAGAACATTATTACAATAACGAGTAAAATATAAAGGGGATCCAAGGACTAGATGGTAGTAATCAATCAATGTTAGTTTTCTGTTTTTGATGACCATATTATAGCTATATAGGATGATGCCCCTTTCCATAGGAAATACAGATTGTAGTATCTGTGGTGACAGAACATCATGTCAGCAACTCCCTCTCAAACTGGTCAGAAAAAATAGTTCTCCTGCACAGAGGAAGGGAGGGAGGAAATCATTTCATTAGAATACAACCTCTCCTTCTAACCTTCTCCCTTTTGTACCCTAGTGCCTTACATGCATTAGGTGCTCAACAAATGCTTGTTGATTGGTTGAATGACAAAAAGAGAAATCACTGTGGCTGCCAGTGAAATCACCTAAGATGACAGCACAGAACTGGGAAGAAAAGATGGCGTGAAACAACACTTTAAAGGATTGTGAAAGAAAGAGCTAGAGAAGGTAACTTAGAAGATGCAGCCAAAAGAGATAAGAAGAAATTTAAAGTGTTATGTTTAAAAAAAAGAGAATATTTCAAGAAGGAAGTTGTAACTGGAGTTAAATGCTGCTGTAAAGCCAAATAAACAGAAAGTACCCATTAGACTTACAGATATTGAGACATGAGTGCTATATATGTAGTAGAAGCTAGATAGGTGGGTTAAGAAGTGACAGAAGGTAACTGAGACACTGAATGTAGATTTCAACTATCCAGAAGGTTCACTTTAAGGGAGGGAACAAACAGCATGATAGATGATATAGAATAAAGGGGTTCAGAGAGATTTGTTTTAAAATGGGAGACTTTTGGACATACTTAAATGCTGGTAGGGCATATAGCCACTGAGATGAAGTTGATGACACAGGACAGAGGAGATAATTAAGAATACAGATTTTCTGAATTCTATGCTGGAGTCTGTTACACAGATTCAAATATTTCAGAAATTTTTATTTTAGAAAAGTCAGTAACTTTGAAAGTAACATTGTTATTCATTACAATTATAGAATGCTATAAAGTAAAAAATGTTATAAAATTCTCTAGCCCCATATGATGCCCAAAGAAGTTAGGTGACTGACTTATCTGCTCAAGGTCATGTGCCTATTCTGTGATAAAGCTATGAACCTAGAAAATTCTTCTGACTTTAAATTGCATGTTCTTTCCATGATTCAAGGGTGACACTTACATACTGATCTGGGCAGCAGTTTTTAAACTGCATTCTGCAGAAGTGTATATGGGGTCACAAGGGTGGTGAAAGTAGGGAGAGGAAGGAGATGCGGACTGGAGAGAGAGGCTGCATTCTAGAACTCTGGAATCTCAATTTCTATTTTACAAAAACTGCCCTTTAATCTGTTTAATAAACTGGGGTCCTAAATGAGACTTTATTAAAACAAAGAAAAAGATTCAGCTGCTGGGAAAAAAATGCAAACTATGATCAAAGAAATATGAAAATATATATTCTTTAAAATATACTTACCGGGTAATGGCACTGAATAGTCCACGGATACGTGCTTTATGTCGAGCTACAAAAGCTTCTGTAAAAATTACTCCTCTATTATCAAGATCAATATGTCCACTGATAATTCTACCAAGTCGCTGAGTTAGTGCCTGTGGGTAAAGATGTAAATTTTTATTAATTTAAAAGAAAATAATTACACATATGCATTTGCATAGTTATACTCAAGTCATGCTGCATGCTGAGGTATCAATCATGTGACCGAGAAATTTCAACAAGCATAAATTATAAGATATATCAACTAAAGTGAAGATTCAGTATCTAGAAAAGTTCACTATCTCATAGCAGAGCCAAGAAATGAGTCAAATTGCTTGCTTACATGTTAAAAGGCTGAGCTGTCATATTAGCTCTTGTTAATGAGGGCTATTTCTAATATAAAATAAAAATGACTATCAATATGATGATGATTTGATATGATGGTTTCTAGATATGGGCAGCCTCCAATATACAGAGAGCCAAAACATACAAATGGGTCTTGGAGAAGACCCTTTCTGGAGCTTCTAATACTAACAGAAGTATAAGTGTCATTCCAGATTCTGCAGCATAGGGAAACGTAAGACCTCAAAAGTTATTCTCTCTAATGCAAATTTATGCCTGTCCAGAAGATCTATGGCAGATGATCTGATTTCTTGGTAACCTTCTTTCAAGTTCAGCAGAATTTTCTCCACAGCTATACTACGACTGGCATCAGGTACATCAGAAATAAGTTTGGACATATTTCACATTCTAAGTTAAATCTACTCAAGTCAGCTCAGTTCAAATTTTTATGATATAGAAAAATGTTTTTCAAACAACTTAATGAGCTTTTAGAATACTGCTATATTCAGAATGGAACTGAAAAATATTAAAAACTAGATACGTTACTAAAATGTATTCAGAAACAGTTTTATAAGAAATCATTTGGATTTGAGCTGGATACTTTAAAGAAGTATTTTAAAAATACATTTTTTGTCCTGTGATTAACATATGTTTGCTCATGTAAAATAGAACTTCAGCTCCTGAAATACTATATAAAACAGATCTATACTATAAATGGTATTTTAAATGGAGTTAGGGAAGCTCATTTTCTTAATATGAGCAAGTAAATCTGCTTGTATTATAAATTAATCTCATGCAATTATGGTTTGGCAAATTTTGCAAGTTGGAATTTCTCAAAGTGATAGATACCTAAAGAGAGATTTGGATTTTCCCTTGTTTCAGTAAATATAAAACAGGACTAGCATTATTTAGTTTCTCCATTGTGTTAGATATTTCACTAGATTTCAATGAAGCCTATAAAAAAAACAGTATTTCCTGTTTTACAGATATGTAATGTGAAGCATAAAAGAGATGAAATGATTTTCCTAATGTCAAATAAGAAGTGGTACAGACAGTATTCAAATCAAGGTCTTTTAAAAATCTCAAAAGCTTATGTCCTTTCCGCTCTACCAAATGAATTTCTATGATTCTAAAAAAACAAACAAAAAAAACAGAAAAAAGTAAACAAGAAAATAGCCTATGTTTTCAGGCAGCATTGTTATTACACATAAGATATTTAAGTACTGACACAAATACCTAAAGTTAAGAGAATGTCAGATTCCTTGGTTCTTCTTCCCATCATTCTGACAGTTTAGAAGAGGATAAATGGTGAAATCAAAAGATGTTGACACTACTGACATTTGGAACAAAAAAACTCTTTGTTGGGGGGATGTCCTGTACATTGTAGGATGTTTAGCAGCATCCCTGACCTTTACTCACAAGATGCCAGTAGTACCCCCTATAAATTATTATCTCTATCAATTATTTCTTGAAATTTAACTGGGCAATCAGAAATTTAATTGTCTGGTTACAGTTTCTATATAGCTGGTATCAAAAGCATTAAATAAATCCGTACACTTATTATACAATTGCTAATTGCATCAAAGCAGCCCTAGAGCTTAGTCTATAAATTAGTTTTAGGATGTCTCTCGGTTCAGGAAGATTACAATCATTTTTAAAGTGTCTCCTCAGAACCATTAATGTACAAGAAGCACCCCACAAATATACTGCTACAACATATATCAAGTCAGACACCTGCAATAAATCAACTGATGGTAAGGAAGTCTCGTTTTTTTCCCCTTCCATTCAAAGTCTTTGTTTAAAATCCTTTGGTAAAAAGACATATTGTATTATTAGGAAAAAAAATACATACCTGTGTCAGAAAGTTTCCAGGAAGATCATAGGTTTTACACAGTTCTGATATGGTGACCTGACCACTTTCTTGCAATTTATCATTTACCTCTTCTGCCAACCGATCCAAGTAATTCCTAATAGTGAAAAAAAGAAAAGAATAGAAAAAAGAATTAGGAATTTTTTTCTGTTAACTCGTTTTATGTTTAATTTCCGTTGAAATGAAGTATGCCCCAAAAGTAATGAAATGTGTGTGTACATGAACACCACTCATCACTCATATTTTTAAAAATATTTTTTTCTCATTAGTGTAGCTAAATGTAAGGTTAATCAAACAATAAATTTTTTTTTTCTTTTTTTTTTGGCATCAAGGTCTCACTCTGTCACCCAGGTTGGAGTGCTATGGCATGATTATGGCTTACAGCGGTCTTGACCTCCTGGGCTCAAGCAATCCTCCTACCTCGGCCTCCTGAGTAGCTGGGACTATAGGTGCGAGTCACACATCTGGCTAATTTTTTAATTAGTAAACTTAATTAGTGAAATGGGGTTTTGCCATGTTGCCAGGTTGGCATGCTGGGATTTTTTTAAGTGGAGATTTGTATTCGATTTCCATTAACATTTTTGGAACAAATTTGCTTTCAGAGTTAAGATTACGTGGGAAAGAATGTAAAAGTTATGTTTTACATTTTCTTCTTAAGAAAAACATAGAAGTCTATATTATTTCTAAGTATTCCATACATTAACACTAAATTTTTTTTTTTTTTTTTTAATTTGAGACAGGATCTTTGCTGTTACGTAGGCTGGTCTCAAATTCCTGGTCAAGTAATCCTCCAGCCTCCGCCTTCTGAGTAGCTGGGATTACAGGTACATGCCACCATATGTGGCTTAAGCACTTACTCTTAAAGTGAAATAAACCTTACCATGAAAATTAGCACTGTAAGAGTTCTAAACGAAATGTCTAACTGGCCATAATTGGCCTAAATTTAAACACTATTAAAAAAAAAAGAAAGAAAATCAATGAAGTGCTCCTAAATTTGTACTTTATTATACTTACTCATCTATCAGTTGTCCCAACACTAACTGAACATGTTTTTCTGATTTAATAATGTCACCAATTCTATTTTCAATATGAATCAGGTCCACATTAATTACCTGGAAAATAAACACAAATTCTATTAGTGATAAGTTTGCATTGTTTCTTAAGTTTGACAATATACACTTAGAACTATATTTTTAAAGAAATTGCTGGCCAGGCATGGTGACTCATGCCTGGATCCCAGCACTTTGGGAGGATGAGGTGGGAGGATCCCTTCAGTTCAAGAGTTTGAGACCAGCCTGGGCAACACAGGGAGACCCCCATCTCAAAAAAAAAAAAAGAAAAAGAAAGAAATTGCTTATTCTTAAATTTTGAATCAATCTGAAATAATACAAAAAGCATTGGCCAAATAAAAAATTAGAGGTGTATTGCTTATTTATTTTTAGTTCTAAAGAATTACACTGTCACTTGCTAGTAAGTTTATATAAAGCAGTAAATTACATATTTATATAACAGACAGCATTTTACAGAAAATTTTCTGGCTTCTTGTTTATAGTGTACCTTAGTAATGACATATATATTTGTATTTTTTGAAAGTAGCTTCTGCTTTTAAAAATATTTCTCTATTAGTTTCATATACTAAAAACATATAAACCTGAAACTGGTGATTTTTCTCCCAAAATTACATAAACTTACATAAGATGATAACTATGACTTCATTTGGTAAAAAATTAATAACAAGAAAGCCAACTGGGGAAGAGTTGGCCAACTCTTTAATAAGGCCAACTTATTAAATAATTTCAATAAATCAAAATTTATTAAATCATTTCAATGTATCAGAACTTATTAAATCAATTCAGTGTATCAGTGAGACTTACATAACTATTTCTTTACAAACACTATACAAAATATGATACCAGCATTAGTGAATACTTGAACAAATTCACAGTATCAAAAAATTGAGAAATTAAAGCAAAAAATTTATAAATTTAAAACTTACCTGTTGTAGATCAACAATGTTTACTCGACCTTTGAAGAAAAGACATCCATTTATTTTAAATGACATATGAGTACACACCAACCCAAAGCTATAAATTCTAACATTTAAGTTTTGGTCAAAGTCCTTCTGCATAGAACAGAAAGCCAGAATAATTAATGTCTTCAAACACACACCATTAGCTGATGGCTGAGTAAGTCTTCATGGCTGAAGCCACAAGCAATAATTTACTTTCCAAAATTTTTTTTTTTTTAAATAACATCAGGCCAATTATGAGCACCAACTGGCACACAAATTGGCTATATCTATGGATATATTCATTTCTCTTCACAACTCAGAATTTATCTACTGAGATCAAAGAGATATTGACAGCTAAATTAAGATGAACTTTTTTCAATTATTTGATACTAAACGTTAGGTTTCTACATATCAGCATAAGAATATCTGTTAAGAATTTCAAATTATAACTCATATTTTAAAGGGACTGTGAAAGAAAATTGATAAAAAAAAAAAAAAAAAACAAAGACCAATGTTACCCTCTGATAATATGAAGAGAAGCTTTCATAGTTAATTCTATTTTAATCAAATAGTATTCAAATATGCCTGGTACTCTGTTCAAATTTTAAGAAGACAAAGGAAACTAACTTTGTGTGTGCTTTTAATAGTATTTCATACAATATGATTGGTGTAGTACCACACTGGATTGAGTTATCTAATTTGTAAGTACAAGTAAGCCTTAAAAAGAAATACAGCCTTGATTTTCAAAAACCTATAATCCTGTAAGATACTGTCCCCCTTCACAATTACCACCTAATAACAGGCAGCTGAATACCCTTCCCTGAGTCATGCAATAAATTAAGGAATTGTAAAAAGAAACAATTCACATATAGTACACATAACTCAAAATGATAAACTATTTTAAGTGATAACATTTGAGTTCATTTAAATTATATGACCATGTTTACATGAACCCCCAAAATATTAAGCCTGATTATCAACATTGAAAAGGATATCTTATAATCTATAATTTAGTATGCAATGACATGTTTACAGGTTTTTGTTTTGCCCCTTCCAAAAATTCAAGAAAAAAAAACCCACTAAAGAATTACCTACCACCTCGGACATGTAGCTCATCTCTCATTTCCTTACTAATTTGGGCTGGAGTAATATATTCCTTTCCATCGAGTGTATGAACTACTTCTAGCTGTTTCTGAACAATCAACTTATTAACAATCTCAATGCAGTTCCGCTCGGACAACCTGAGGGAAAGAAAAACAGTTAAGTTTCAAAAGTCCACTTGATACACTGGTGCTCAAAACTAACACAAGCTTTTAAAGTTTGTGTAGTCACTAATTTCTACATCACAAAATCTATGTTTTTCACTAACTGATTCAATAAGTTAAAAAAAAAACTTTCAGAGTAAGTAGGTTTACATATGCTTAAATCATTTATTTAATTGGTACACATCATCCTATCACAAATTTCAAGTCTGTTGTCTCTTACAGGCCTGCTTCCAATCTTCAAATCTGAATAGAAAATTGAAGACATTTGCTGAGGTAGGAAAAAAGAAAAAACAAAAAACAAACAAAAAGAATGCCCTACTTTAATTTCCAGTTTAATCAGAATTTTCTTTTAAATTAAGTGCATAATTGCCTCACTTACACACATGGTCTACAAGCAGGCAGGGGATGTGGTCTAATGAAATCATAACTGCTACTGTTAAGTTACCCATGCAGTTACGAGTTTGCTATCAGTGGTAGAAAATACAGCATAAGGCGATTGCTGTCTTCAGGCTCAAAATAAAACATCGCAGGTAGGAAG
>NW_012109154.1:0-1102 GCF_000951045.1 Mandrillus leucophaeus
AGCTAGGACCTCAGCTCACTAGAGCTAACTCTAAGGCCAGTGTATCTTTTTTTTTTTTTTTTTTTTTGAGATGGAGTCTCACTCTTGTCGCCTTGCTGGAGTGCAGTGGGGCCATCTCTGCTCACTGCAACCTCCGCCTCCTGGGTTGAAGCGATTCTCCTGCCTCAGCCTCCTGAGTAGCTGGGATTACAGGCACCCACCACCAGGCCGGGCTAATTTTTATACTTTTAGTATAGACAGGGTTTCACCATGTTGGCTAGGCTAGTCTCAAACTCTGACCTCAGGTGATCCATCTGCCTCGGCCTCCCAAAGTGCTGGGATTACAGGTATGAGCCACTGTGCCCATAAGGCCAGTATAGTTTATATTGCATTATAACTGCCCAATATTAGTATTTATTTAGGAATATTAATGAGAAGAGACCAAATCATTGCAAAACCAAAAGCGTGTTCCCCTAGCTGTCTAATGTTGTTAAATATACTCTTTAGGCTATGAAAATGGTGGTGCTGAGTCACCAGTCTCCTCCTCCACTACCATACATCAAACAAAATTTAGTTCATGGCCGGGCACAGTGGCTCACGCCTGTAATCCCAGCACTTTGGGAGGCCAAGGTGGGTAGATCACCTGAGGTCAGGAGTTCGAGACCAACCTGACCAATATGATAAAACCCCGTGTATACTAAAAATACAAAAACTAGCTGAGTGTGGTGGCGTGTGCCTGTAATCCCAGCTACTCAGGAGGCTGAGACAGGAAAATTGCTTGAACCCAGGAGGTGGAGGTTGCAGTAAGCTGAGATCACGCCACTGCACTCTAGAGTAGGTGATACAGCGAGACTCTCTCTCAAAAATAAAATAAAATAAATTTAGTTCATGAACATATTGATGAGTGTATGATACTGTTATTCATCTGGAATAATACTGGTAATAGGAGATGCAGTGACCGCCATTTAGTTTTGCCTATAGTTTCTTTTCTTTTTTTTTTTGAGACGGAGTCTAGCTTTGTCACCAGGCTGGAGTGCGGTGGTGCAATCTCGGCTCACTGCCACCTCTGGCTCCCTGGTTTAAGCCATTCTTAAACCAGGCTGGAGTGCAGTGGCGTGAACCG
>NW_012109155.1:0-1704 GCF_000951045.1 Mandrillus leucophaeus
GAGGCCATAGTGAGCTATGATTATGCCACTGCCCTCCAGCCTGGGTGACAGAGCAAGATCCCATTTTTAAACAAACAAATGAAAAACCAAAACTGATCCTTGAAGGCAGGGGTAGGGCGAATAACTAGAAAGAAAGGATCAGTTTTTTTTAAAGAAAGGGAACAAAATTGTGGGGTTACCAAGCTTAGAGATGGGATGGGAGTGTATATCTGGTTACATACGTAAGATATGCATGGCCCATGTCAATATGAAATTGGATTGAAGTGAGTTGGGATTTTATGCTTAGCAAAGAGAGTGTGCTAACAAACCATGTACTGAGCCTGTGAGAATACTATCTTGAAACTGGGAAATGAGTAGTGAATTGGAAACAACTCCGAACTTTTTAAAATAACAACGCAAATTTTTCTTTAGGAAATTTTCAAGTTTTAAAATTAACCAGTTTCTATTTCAAATCAGAGCAGGTCCTGGAAGATCAGATTCCCCGCCATGTTATCCTCTGTGGTGTTTTGGGGACTTATTGCCCTCATTGGTAAGTCACTGGCTGAGATTTAGCATTGTTCACGAGGTGTCCACAGAAACCTCCAGCACAATAATGAATCAGAAAGAGCAATGATTCCCCGCAATGGAAGAGTGAGCTCTCATTCTGACCAGCTTGGCCATTAATCAACTATTATTTCTATAATTAACAGTGTGTTCTGCTTGCTAAGCAGGTGAAAAACAGGACCTATGGGAATTTCAAATAATCTAATATTTATTGATCTGCTTACTTCCTGTCTGACAATGCACCTATCAGACTGGATATCTTACTGAGAGGTATATGGAACAGTGCCTTGGAAGCAAAACACATGAAGAGGAAATTATCAATGCCAAGCAGTGGATGAGAGTTCAATGTGTGTTGGTGGGAAGAAAGCACTAGTCTGGGAAAGGTTTGGGAGGAAGAGCTCACATCCAACTAGAATGCTCAGATGTGAAAGGCTTTTAGGGGGGACGTGTCAATTGAAGAATGCTTGGTGATTTAATAAGAAAAGGGAAGAGCCTGCTGGATGGGAAGAATGATTTCAGTAAAAGAGGAGAGGCAGAAATGAATGAAAAGTCTTTGGGTCGGTGTGGCCTGGACAGAAAAGGGGATTTCTCGGGGGAAGGCTGGAAAGATAGGTTGGTGAGTTGGTAAGAGATCTTGAATAAGAGAATGTTAAAACTGTGACCTAAGCAAAATGAAAAGCCATTATGAGCAATGTTCAAGTTGTCTTTAATTATAGAATGGTGACTGAAAAGAAAGTGTTTCTAAAATGTTTAATTCTAAATTTGGAAAGACAAGGCTACCCAAAAGTAATTTCCAGTCACTTATGGTCAAAAGCAGGGCAACCTAGTTTTAAATTTTTACTCCTTTTTAAATTGCCAGGTGAGAGCAGAGTTAAATAGCCAGCAGATTAATTATGAGCTACCATATTAGCTGTGTATAGCTGAAAGGTGACTCTTAATTTAAAAAGGGCTTGTGTGTTTGTAATGCCTACACAAGCAGTGTAGGTTCCACGGTCATATTCCAGTTCCCTTAAAGCAGTGGTTCATAAACTTTATGTGTAAGAGTCAGCTGGGAATGCTGGGCAAAGTGCAGCTTCTTTAGCCTTATACTGCAAGATTCTGGTTCAGTAGATCTGGTGTGAAGAGCCCAGTGATAAGCATTTTTTTTTTTTTTTTTTTTTT
>NW_012109156.1:0-1211 GCF_000951045.1 Mandrillus leucophaeus
AGAGGATCCATCTCTACAAAAAATTTAAAAATTAGCCAGGGCCAGGCGCAGTGGCTCAGGCTGTAAACCCAGCACTTTGGGAGGCTGCAATGGGCAGATAACCTGAAGTCAGAAGTTTGAGACCTGCCTGACCAATATGATGAAACCCTGTCTCTACTAAAAATACAAAAACTAGCCGAGAGTGGTGGCAGGCAGCTGTAGTCCCAGCCACTCAGGAGGCTGACACAGGAGAATTGCTTGAACCTGGGAGGCAGAGGTTGCAGTGAGCCAAGATCGTGCTACTGCACTCCAGTCTGGGGGACAGGGCGAGACTCCATCTCAAAACAACAAAAAAATTAGCCAGGCATGGTGGCACATGCCTATAAGTCCCAGCTACTTAGGAGGCTGAGGTGGAGGATCACTTGAGTCTGGGAGGTCCGAGCTGCAGTGAGCCATGACTGTATCACCGTACCGCAGTCCAGTCTGGGCAACAGAATGAGACTCTTACATTAAAAAAAAGAAAGAAAAAAAAAAACACAAGACAGAGTCTGCCAGAGCTAGGGTGGGGGTAGGGTTCCCTTATTTACAAACAAGGCTGAAAGCAACTGGCCAACTCTGCCTGGAGCTATTGCTTACAGGAACAGGAAATAACAAATAAGTTGCATGACACAGGCACAGCTTCAAAAACAAGAAAGAGGCCTGGTGCGGTGGCTCCCACCAGTAATCTCAGCACTTTGGGAGGCCAAGGCAGATGGATCATCTGAGGTCAGAGACCAGCCTGGCCAACATGGTGAAATTTTGTAAAAATACAAAAATTAGCCTGGCGTGATCGTGCATGCCTGTAATCCCTGCTACTCAGGAGGCTGAGGCAGGAGAATTGCTTGAACCTCGGAGGCAGAGGTTGCAGTGAGTCAAGATCACGTCATTGTACTCCAGCCTGGGCAACAGAGTGAGACTCTGTATAAAAATAAAAAATATTGGGAGGCCGAGACGGGTGGATCACAAGGTCAGGAAATCGAGACTATCCTGGCTAACACGGTGAAACTCTGTCTCTACTAAAAAAAATACAAAAAAAAAAATAGCCGGGCGTGGTGGCGGGCGCCTGTAGTCCCAGCTACTCGGGAGGCTGAGGCAGGAGAATGGCATAAAACCCGGGAGGCGGAGCTTGCAGTGAGCTGAGATCTGGCCACTGCACTCCAGCCTGGGTGACAGAGCAAGACTCCGTCTCAAAA
>NW_012109157.1:0-1135 GCF_000951045.1 Mandrillus leucophaeus
AAAACTCTGTCTCAAAAAAAAAAAAAAAAAAAAAAAGTAAAAAAATTTAGCCAGGTTTGGTTGGTGGCAAGTGCATCCGTAGTCCTGGCTACTTAAGAGACTGGAGTGGGAGGATCATCTGAGCCTGGGGAGGTCGAGGCTGCAGTGAGCAATGATTATGCCACTGCACTCCAGCCTAGGTGACAGACCTTGTCTCCAAAAACAAAAAAGGAAAATTCATGTGTAAGTTTTTGTGTGTACATATGTTTTCACTTCTCTTGGGTGAAATTTCACTTAAGAGGGAAATTGTTGGGTCATACGCCAGTTAAGCCTACTCTAAGTTTAACCTTTTAAGGAACTGCTAGACCATTTTCCACAGTGGCTGCACAATTTTAAATTTCCATCAGCAATACATGAGAGTTTAAATTCCTCCATATTCTTGGCTGGGCACAATGGCTTATGCCTGCAATCCCAGCACTTTGGGAGGCCAAGGCCAGTGAATCACTTGAGGTCAGCAGTTCGAGAACAGCCTGGCCATCATGGTGAAACCCTGTCTCTACCAAAAAATAGAAAAATTAGCCAGATGTGGTGGTGTGTGCCTGAGTAGTCACAGCTACTCAGGAGGCTGAGGTGGGAGAATTGCTTGAACCTGGAAGGTGGAGGTTGCAGCGAGCCGAGATGGCACCACTGCACTCCAGCCTGGGAGACAGAGTAAGACTCTGTCTCAAAAAAAAAAAAATTTTTTTTTCTCTATATTCTCACCAATACTTTTTATTATCTATCTTTTAAATTATAGCCATCCTAGTGGACTTGATGTTCAACCCCTTTTTGTTTAGTTTTTACATGTTATATCATTTTCCATCGTTTTACTTTTAACTTATTACTTTTTTTTTTTTTTTTTTAAACGGGGTCTTCCCCTTCCCCCCCAGGCTGGAGTGCAGTGGCCGGATCTCAGCTCACTGCAAGCTCTGCCTCCTGGGTTCAAGCCATTCTCCTGCCTCAGCCTCCCGAGTAGCTGGGACTACAGGCGCCCGCCACCTCGCCCGGCTAGTTTTTTTGTGTTTTTTAGTAGAGACGGGGTTTCACCGTGTTAGCCAGGATGGTCTTGATCTCCTGACCTCGTGATCCGCCCGTCTCGGCCTCCCAAAGTGCTGGG
>NW_012109158.1:0-1906 GCF_000951045.1 Mandrillus leucophaeus
CTGCTTCTCAGAAGACACCTGTTTACCTGCTGCCTTGCATTGCAACCTTCTTTCAGTGTGTGTATCTGATAGCTCTGATTACATTCTGAACTCTTGGTTGGCAAAATGTTTACATCTCTTAGTTCTACACCATGTACCTAGTACATAGCACATTTCCAACACATGCCAGTCAGCTCTAACTGGGATGTAATTGGGATTGTTTCTCATTGGCCAGCTGACTTATTGTACACTCAGCGGAAATAGGTTGCTTTAAACTGCACACTTTGTTTTCCTCTTCAACATTGCTTCAGCCCTCTATGGCTAGAGCCCCTGGTTCACAAGAGTTTTTGTTGTTGTTGTTTGTTTGTTTTGAGACGGAATCTCGCTCTGTCGCCCAGGCTGGAGTGCAGTGGTGCAATCTCAGCTCACTGCAACCTCTGCCTCCCAGGTTCAAGCGATTCTCCTGCCTCAGCCTCCCGAGTAGCTGGGACTACAGGTGCCCACCACCACACCTGGCTAATTTTTTGTATTTTTAGTAGAGACGGGCTTTCACCATGTTAGCCAGGATGGTCTCAGTCTCCTGATCTTGTGATCCGCCTGCGTTGGCCTCCCAAAGTGCCGGGATTACAGGCGTGAGCCACCACGCCTGGCCACAAGGGTTTTTAATTGAAGAACAAAAGCCATGGAAGACACCCAAAGGCAGAAGAATCTTGATTATTTTTGCCCGAAGTCGTTCTAATCAACTGAGAAACCCCAATACCACATCACTAAGCAAAGCTTCCAGTGGGGAGAGAAGGACCTTCGGTACACACCATAGACAGCATTTTATAAGGGAAATTTTGTTTTGCAACTTTCTGTTGTACCCCTTAACTTGTTCAAACTTGGGATTGATACACGAAGTTGTCTAAGACATGGTGAGAAGGAATACCATGATAGGTCCTCAAGATTCAAGTTTCCAAAGAGCAAATAAACAAAGGCCAAGAGTTGGACACAGTAACTCTACAAAACTGACGTTTCCCACGACCGCTAAAAGCTTCTTTCTCTGTGCCAAACTTGGGGATGGGATGACTTCGGGGACCGCCTTTGGCTGTATAGGCTTCGATCTGCTCCAGCACACTTCTCTAACCTGCCTGTGGGTTTTTGGTCCTTACAGCTCCTGACGGTCCACCTCAGGAAGTTCACCTGGAGCCTATATCATCTCAGAGCATCAGGGTCACGTGGAAGGTAAACCCAGCAAACACTTGTATTCCCGGTGCTTTCCCCCCAGGGCGAGCCCTTCACTCCTGTTCAGTGTTCCGACACCAAGACTCTCAAATTTTACAAAACTTAGTTTTTCAAAATTAACTGGAAAGCCCTTTTCCTAAAATGCAGTATTTGTATCCACATTTTGAATACTGTCACAGCAAATTCTGTATCACAGAGAATACAGTGGTTTTATCTTTTTTTTTTTTTTTTTGCTTGAATCTTGATCAAGGTCCTAAGCAGTGGTCTCTACAGAAATAGTGAAACTGAAGTCCCTGACCGCTTGCTCTCATTTCATCCCAGCAAAAATGTTTTCAAATTGCTTTTTTTTAAATGACAAAGCATGCGGTGGCAGACAGTCCACCAAGGTGGCAGGAAACAGGCCAGGTCCTCACTGTGCCACTAACTTGATGTGTTCTCAAGAAAGCCCCTACATTTTCTTGCCAGTGAAGCGAGCTGTTGAATCAACTGACTCCCAGGGCAGTGCTACCCCATGTGTGGCCCATAGAGGCCAACTGGCTGCTGGTTACTTTAGTGTTTGTTGTAAGTAGCTGGGAGAGAAAGAAAGCTTGAGCCACAATGTAAACAATTGCATCACTAAGCACATTGTTTCATTCAACAGCCATGATTTCCATAGCAAACTTCCTCAAGTAAGGAAGCAGTGTTGATTCTGGAGCAAGCTCAT
>NW_012109159.1:0-1223 GCF_000951045.1 Mandrillus leucophaeus
TCACAAGGTCAGGAGTTCAAGACCAGCCTGGCCAACATGGTACCACCCCGTCTCTATTAAAAATACAAAAATTAGCCAGGCGTGGTGGCAGGCACCTGTAATTCCAGCTACTTGGGAGTCAGGAGAATCACTTGAACCCAGGAAGAGGAGTTGCAGTAAGCTGAGATTGTGCTATTGCATTCCAGCCTGGCCCACAAAGTGACACTCTGTCTCAAAAAAAAAGTATCCAAAACACACTGGGCTTTGAAGAAAATACCAAATATCTATCGGTCTGTCTGTCTATCTGTCTCTGTCTCTCTCTCTCTCTCTCTCTCTCTCTCTCTCTCTCTCTCTCTCTCACTGTTAAAAGTATGGTTTCCATGTTGCCTTTATTGTAGAGTGGGGTCCAGGCATCCACTGGGAGGCTTGGAACAGATCCCTAGAGGATAAACGGGGACTGCTGTATAATTTTTGTAGCACAGAGTTAGAAGTGTGTGTATATTTCTAGAAATGCAAATAAAACCAAGGCCTGAAGAGTAAAAAAAATTTATATGTTGAAATAATATTTTGAACATGCTAGGTTAATAAAGCATTAAAATGAATTTCACTTGTTTAAAAAATATTTACATGTCGAAATAATATTTTGAATATGCTAGGTTAATAAAGCATTAAAATGAATTTCACTTGCTGGGTTTTACTGTGGTTGCTCAAAATTTGGAAACTGGGTGGTCAGCTTGGTGCTGTCTCTGTTGGATGGCATTGTCTAGCACTCTCACCAAAGGCCAAACAGCCCTGGCACGTTTTCTCAGCAGGGAGGGGCAGCGCCTGGTTCATGCGCTAGGTTTTCTGTCTTCAATTTGACGGAGTATTGAAGTATAAAACTTAAGAGCAAGGCCAGGCGTGGTGGCTCAGGCCTGTAAGACGAAAACTTTGGGGGGCCAAGGTGGGTGGATCACTTGAACCCAGAAGTTCAAGACCAGCCTGGGCCACATGGCAAAACCCTGTCTCTACAAAAAATACAAAAATTAGCCAGGTGTGGTGGTGCATGCCCGGAGTCCCACCAACTCGGGAGACAGAGGTGAGAGGATTGCTTAAGCCCAGGACCTCAAGGCTGCAGTGAACCATGTTTGTGCCACTGCACTCCAGTCTGGATGACAGAGCGAGACCCTTCTCAAAAAAAAAGTTGGTGGAACCCGAAGCCTCCCTGATGGAAATGAAGGTGTCCCCAGAGCGTCACTCAGAGC